>NW_026645708.1:0-223314 GCF_949987535.1 Balaenoptera acutorostrata | reverse complement strand
GGTGTGTTCCTTATCTTCTCCTCGTGTCTAAATTCTTCTTCATGGTTGGACCCCCAAATAATATGCCTTTACGTGCTAAGGGGTATCTAGAGAGAGGGAGAGGTTTAATAACTACCCTCACCCTAACGCGTTCCCTAACCCTAACCCCTACCCTAACCCTAACGCGTACCCTAATCCTAACCCGTACCCTAAACCGAGCCCTAACCCTAACACTAACCCTAACCCTAACCCTAACCCATACCCTACGCCCTACACGAACCCCTCCCTGAACCCGTACCCTAAGCCGTACCCTAACCCTCAATCTAACCCTAACCCTAACCCTAAGCTACCCTTGACTGCTTCTGCCTCCAATAGATTTCCGAAGCACTAGTGTTTTAAGGAACAGTTTAAAAAGAGAATCCTAATGTGATTTCTTGATAATGGGTGTGTTCCTTAACTTCTCCTAGTGTCTAATCTCTTCTCCATGGCTGGATCCCCAAATAATATTCCTTTACGTGCTAAGGGGTATCTAGAGAGTGGGATAGGTTTAATAACTAACCTCACCCTATCGCGTACCCTAACCCTAACCCCTACCCTAACACTAACGCGTACCCTAATCCTAACCCGTACCCTAAACCGAGCCCTAACCCTAACACTAACCCTAACCCTAACCCTAACCCATACCCTACGCCCTACCCGAACCCCTCCCCGTACCCATACCCTAAGCCGTACCCTAACCCTCACCCTAACCCTAACCCTAACCCTAAGCTACCCTTGACTGCTTCTGCCTCCAATAGATTTCCTAAGCACTAGTGTTTTAAGGAACAGGTTAAAAAGAGAATCCTAATGTGATTTCGTGTTCATGGGTGTGTTCCTTATCTTCTCCTAGTGTCTAAACTCTTCTCCATGGCTGGACCCCCAAATAATATTCCTTTACGTGCTAAGGGGTATCTAGAGAGTGGGATAGTTTTAATAACTACCCTCACCCTAACGCGTACCCTAACCCTAACCCCTACCCTAAGCCTAATGCGTACCCTAAACTTAACCCGTACCCTAAACGGAGCCCTAACCCTAACACTAACCCTAACCCTAACCCATACCCTACGCCCTACCCGAACCCCTCCCTCAACCCGTACCCTAAGCCGTACCCTAACCCTCACCCTAACCCTAACCCTAAACCTAAGCTACCCTTGACGCCTTCTGCCTCCAATAGATTTCCTAAGCAGTAATATTTTAAGGAACAGGTTAAAAAGAGAATCCTAATGTGATTTCTTGATAATGGGTGTGTTCCTTATCTTCTCCTCGTGTCTAAACTCTTCTCCATGGCTGGACCCCTAAATAATATTCCTTTACGTGCTAAGGGGTATCTAGAGAGTGGGGTAGTTTTAATAACTAACCTCACCCTATCGCGTACCCTAACCCTAACCCCTACCCTAACACTAAGGCGTACCGTAATCCTAACCCGTACACTAAACCGAGCCCTAACCCTAACACTAACCCTAACCCTAACCCTAACCCATACCCTACGCCCTACCCGAACCCCTCCCCGAACCCGTACCCTAAGCCGTACCCTAACCCTCACCCTAACCCTAACCCTAACCCTAAGCTACCCTTGACTGCTTCTGCCTCCAATAGATTTCCTAAGCACTAGTGTTTTAAGGAACAGGTTAAAAAGAGAATCCTAATGTGATTTCGTGATAATGGGTGTGTTCCTTATCTTCTCCTAGTGTCTAAACTCTTCTCCATGGCTGGACCCCCAAATAATATTCCTTTACGTGCTAAGGGGTATCTAGAGAGTGGGATAGGTTTAATAACTACCCTCACCCTAACGCGTACCCTAACCCTAACCCCTACGCTAAGCCTAATGCATACCCTAATCCTAACCCGTACCCTAAACCGAGCCCTAACCCTAACACTAACCCTAACCCTAACCCATACCCTACGCCCTACCCGAACCCCTCCCTCAACCCGTACCCTAAGCCGTACCCTAACCCTCACCCTAACCCTAACCCTAAACCTAAGCTACCCTTGACGCCTTCTGCCTCCAATAGATTTCCTAAGCACTAATATTTTAAGGAACAGGTTAAAAAGAGAATCCTAATGTGATTTCTTGATAATGGGTGTGTTCCTTATCTTCTCCTAGTGTCTAAACTCTTCTCTATGGCTGGACCCGCAAATAATATTCCTTTACGTGCTAAGGGATATCTAGAGAGTGGGATAGGTTTAATAACTACCCTCACCCTAACCCCTACCCTAACCCTAACGCGTACCCTAATCCTAACCCGTACGTTGAACCGAGCCCTAACCCTAACCCTAACCCATACCATACGCCGTACCCGAACCCCTCCACGAACTCGTACCCTAAGCCGTACCCTAACCCTAACCCTAATCCTAAGCTACCCTTCACTGCTTCTGCCTCCAATAGATGTCCTAAGCACTAGTGTTTTAAGGAACAGGTTAAAAAGAGAATCCTAATGTGATTTCTTGATAATGGGTGTGTTCCTTATCTTCTCCTAGTGTCTAAACTCTTCTCCATGGCTGGACCCCCAAATAATATTCCTTTACGTGCTAAGGGGTATCTAGAGAGTGGGATAGGTTTAATAACTAACCTCACCCTATCGCGTACCCTAACCCTAACCCCTCCCCTAAGACTAACGCGTACCCTAATCCTAACCCGTACCCTAAACCGAGCCCTAACCCTAACACTAACCCTAACCCTAACCCTAACCCATACCCTACGCCCTACACGAACCCCTCCCTGAACCCGTACCCTAAGCCGTACCCTAACCCTCAATCTAACCCTAACCCTAACCCTAAGCTACACTTGACTGCTTCTGCCTCCAATAGATTTCCGAAGCACTAGTGTTTTAAGGAACAGTTTAAAAAGAGAATCCTAATGTGATTTCTTGATAATGGGTGTGTTCCTTAACTTCTCCTAGTGTCTAATCTCTTCTCCATGGCTGGATCCCCAAATAATATTCCTTTACGTGCTAAGGGGTATCTAGAGAGTGGGATAGGTTTAATAACTAACCTCACCCTATCGCGTACCCTAACCCTAACCCCTACCCTAACACTAACGCGTACCCTAATCCTAACCCGTACCCTAAACCGAGCCCTAACCCTAACACTAACCCTAACCCTAACCCTAACCCATACCCTACGCCCTACCCGAACCCCTCCCCGTACCCATACCCTAAGCCGTACCCTAACCCTCACCCTAACCCTAACCCTAACCCTAAGCTACCCTTGACTGCTTCTGCCTCCAATAGATTTCCTAAGCACTAGTGTTTTAAGGAACAGGTTAAAAAGAGAATCCTAATGTGATTTCGTGGTCATGGGTGTGTTCCTTATCTTCTCCTAGTGTCTAAACTCTTCTCCATGGCTGGACCCCCAAATAATATTCCTTTACGTGCTAAGGGGTATCTAGAGAGTGGGATAGTTTTAATAACTACCCTCACCCTAACGCGTACCCTAACCCTAACCCCTACCCTAAGCCTAATGCGTACCCTAAACTTAACCCGTACCCTAAACGGAGCCCTAACCCTAACACTAACCCTAACCCTAACCCATACCCTACGCCCTACCCGAACCCCTCCCTCAACCCGTACCCTAAGCCGTACCCTAACCCTCACCCTAACCCTAACCCTAAACCTAAGCTACCCTTGACGCCTTCTGCCTCCAATAGATTTCCTAAGCAGTAATATTTTAAGGAACAGGTTAAAAAGAGAATCCTAATGTGATTTCTTGATAATGGGTGTGTTCCTTCTCTTCTCCTCGTGTCTAAACTCTTCTCCATGGCTGGACCCCTAAATAATATTCCTTTACGTGCTAAGGGGTATCTAGAGAGTGGGGTAGTTTTAATAACTAACCTCACCCTATCGCGTACCCTAACCCTAACCCCTACCCTAACACTAAGGCGTACCCTAATCCTAACCCGTACCCTAAACCGAGCCCTAACCCTAACACTAACCCTAACCCTAACCCTAACCCATACCCTACGCCCTACCCGAACCCCTCCCCGAACCCGTACCCTAAGCCGTACCCTAACCCTCACCCTAACCCTAACCCTAACCCTAAGCTACCCTTGACTGCTTCTGCCTCCAATAGATTTCCTAAGCACTAGTGTTTTAAGGAACAGGTTAAAAAGAGAATCCTAATGTGATTTCGTGATAATGGGTGTGTTCCTTATCTTCTCCTAGTGTCTAAACCCTTCTCCATGGCTGGACCCCCAAATAATATTCCTTTACGTGCTAAGGGGTATCTAGAAAGTCGGATAGGTTTAATAACTACCCTCACCCTAACGCGTACCCTAACCCTAACCCCTACCCTAAGCCTAACGCGTACCCTAATCCTAACCCGTACCCTAAACCGAGCCCTAACCCTAACACTAACCCTATCCCTAACCCATACCCTACGCCCTACCCGAACCCCTCCCTCAACCCGTACCCTAAGCCGTACCCTAACTCTCACCCTAACACTAACCCTAACCCTAAGCTACCCTTGACGCCTTCTGCCTCCAATAGATTTCCTAAGCACTAGTGTTTTAAGGAACAGGTTAAAAAGAGAATCCTAATGTGATTTCTTGATAATGGGTGTGTTCCTTATCTTCTCCTCGTGTCTAAATTCTTCTTCATGGCTGGACCCCCAAATAATATGCCTTTACGTGCTAAGGGGTATCTAGAGAGAGGGAGAGTTTTAATAACTACCCTCACCCTAACGCGTTCCCTAACCCTAACCCCTACCCTAACCCTAACGCGTACCCTAATCCTAACCCGTACCCTAAACCGAGCCCTAACCCTAACACTAACCCTAACCCTAACCCTAACCCATACCCTACGCCCTACACGAACCCCTCCCTGAACCCGTACCCTAAGCCGTACCCTAACCCTCAATCTAACCCTAACCCTAACCCTAAGCTACCCTTGACTGCTTCTGCCTCCAATAGATTTCCGAAGCACTAGTGTTTTAAGGAACAGTTTAAAAAGAGAATCCTAATGTGATTTCTTGATAATGGGTGTGTTCCTTAACTTCTCCTAGTGTCTAATCTCTTCTCCATGGCTGGATCCCCAAATAATATTCCTTTACGTGCTAAGGGGTATCTAGAGAGTGGGATAGGTTTAATAACTAACCTCACCCTATCGCGTACCCTAACCCTAACCCCTACCCTAACACTAACGCGTACCCTAATCCTAACCCGTACCCTAAACCGAGCCCTAACCCTAACACTAACCCTAACCCTAACCCTAACCCATACCCTACGCCCTACCCGAACCCCTCCCCGTACCCATACCCTAAGCCGTACCCTAACCCTCACCCTAACCCTAACCCTAACCCTAAGCTACCCTTGACTGCTTCTGCCTCCAATAGATTTCCTAAGCACTAGTGTTTTAAGGAACAGGTTAAAAAGAGAATCCTAAGGTGATTTCGTGGTCATGGGTGTGTTCCTTATCTTCTCCTAGTGTCTAAACTCTTCTCCATGGCTGGACCCCCAAATAATATTCCTTTACGTGCTAAGGGGTATCTAGAGAGTGGGATAGGTTTAATAACTAACCTCACCCTATCGCGTACCCTAACCCTAACCCCTCCCCTAAGACTAACGCGTACCCTAATCCTAACCCGTACCCTAAACCGAGCCCTAACCCTAACACTAACCCTAACCCTAACCCTAACCCATACCCTATGCCCTACCCGAACCCCTCCCCGAACCCGTACCCTAAGCCATACCCTAACCCTCACCCTAACCCTAACCCTAACCCTAAGCTACCCTTGACTGCTTCTGCCTCCAATAGATTTCCTAAGCACTAGCGTTTTAAGGAACAGGTTAAAAAGAGAATCCTAATGTGATTTCGTGATAATGGGTGTGTTCCTTATCTTCTCCTCGTGTCTAAACTCTTCTCCATGGCTGGACCCCCAAATAATATTCCTTTACGTGCTAAGGGGTATCTAGAGAGTGGGATAGGTTTAATAACTACCCTCACCCTAACGCGTACCCTAACCCTAACCCCTACCCTAACCCTAATGCGTACCCTAATCCTAACCCGTACCCTAAACCGAGCCCTAACCCTAACACTAACCCTAACCCTAACCCTAACCCATACACTACGCCCTACCAGAACCCCTCCCTGAACCCGTACCCTAAGCCATACCCTAACCCTCACCCTAACCCTAACCCTAACCCTAAGCTACCCTTGACTGCTTCTGCCTCCAATAGATTCCCTAAGCACTAGTGTTTTAAGGAACACGTTAAAAAGAGAATCCTAATGTGATTTCTTGATAATGGGTGTGTTCCTTATCTTCTCCTAGTGTCTAAACACTTCTCCATGGCTGGACCCCCAAATAATATTCCTTTACGTGCTAAGGGGTATCTAGAGAGTGGGATAGGTTTAATAACTACCCTCATCCTAATGCGTACCCTAACCCTAACACCTACCCTAACCCTAACGCGTACCCTAATCCTAAAACGTACCGTAAACCGAGCCCTAACGCTAACACTAGCCCTAACCCTAACCCTAACCCATACCCTACGCCCTACCCGAACCCCTCCCCGAACCCGTACCCTAAGCCGTACCCTATCCCTCACCCTAACCCTAACCCTAACCCTAAGCTACCCTTGACTGCCTCTGCCTCCAATAGATTTCCTAAGCACTAGTGTTTTAAGGAACAGTTTAAAAAGAGAATCATATTGTTATTTCTTGATAATGGGTGTGTTCCTTATCTTCTCCTAGGGTCTAAACTCTTCTCCATGGCTGGACCCCCAAATAATATTCCTTTACGTGCTAAGGGGTATCTAGAGAGTGTGATAGGTTTAATAACTACCCTCACCCTAACGCGTACCCTAACCCTAACCCCTACCCTAACCCTAACGCGTACCCTAATCCTAACCCGTACCCTAAACCGAGCCCTAACCCTAACACGAACCCTAACCCTAACCCTAACCCATACCCTACGCCCTACCCGAACCCCTCGCTGAACCCGTACCCTAAGCCGTACCCTAACCCTCACCCTAACCCTAACCCTAACCCTAAGCTACCCTTGACTGCTTCTGCCTCCAATAGATTTCCTAAGCACTAGTGTTTTAAGGAACAGGTTAAAAAGAGAATCCTAATGTGATTTCTTGATAATGGGTGTGTTCCTTATCTTCTCCTCGTGTCTAAACTCTTCTCCATGGCTGGACCCCTAAATAATATTCCTTTACGTGCTAAGGGGTATCTAGAGAGTGGGGTAGTTTTAATAACTAACCTCACCCTATCGCGTACCCTAACCCTAACCCCTACCCTAACACTAAGGCGTACCCTAATCCTAACCCGTACCCTAAACCGAGCCCTAACCCTAACACTAACCCTAACCCTAACCCTAACCCATACCCTACGCCCTACCCGAACCCCTCCCTCAACCCGTACCCTAAGCCGTACCCTAACCCTCACCCTAACCCTAACCCTAAACCTAAGCTACCCTTGACGCCTTCTGCCTCCAATAGATTTCCTAAGCACTAATATTTTAAGGAACAGGTTAAAAAGAGAATCCTAATGTGATTTCTTGATAATGGGTGTGTTCCTTATCTTCTCCTAGTGTCTAAACTCTTCTCTATGGCTGGACCCGCAAATAATATTCCTTTACGTGCTAAGGGATATCTAGAGAGTGGGATAGGTTTAATAACTACCCTCACCCTAACCCCTACCCTAACCCTAACGCGTACCCTAATCCTAACCCGTACGTTGAACCGAGCCCTAACCCTAACCCTAACCCATACCATACGCCGTACCCGAACCCCTCCACGAACTCGTACCCTAAGCCGTACCCTAACCCTAACCCTAATCCTAAGCTACCCTTCACTGCTTCTGCCTCCAATAGATGTCCTAAGCACTAGTGTTTTAAGGAACAGGTTAAAAAGAGAATCCTAATGTGATTTCTTGATAATGGGTGTGTTCCTTATCTTCTCCTAGTGTCTAAACTCTTCTCCATGGCTGGACCCCCAAATAATATTCCTTTACGTGCTAAGGGGTATCTAGAGAGTGGGATAGGTTTAATAACTAACCTCACCCTATCGCGTACCCTAACCCTAACCCCTCCCCTAAGACTAACGCGTACCCTAATCCTAACCCGTACCCTAAACCGAGCCCTAACCCTAACACTAACCCTAACCCTAACCCTAACCCATACCCTATGCCCTACCCGAACCCCTCCCCGAACCCGTACCCTAAGCCATACCCTAACCCTCACCCTAACCCTAACCCTAACCCTAAGCTACCCTTGACTGCTTCTGCCTCCAATAGATTTCCTAAGCACTAGCGTTTTAAGGAACAGGTTAAAAAGAGAATCCTAATGTGATTTCGTGATAATGGGTGTGTTCCTTATCTTCTCCTCGTGTCTAAACTCTTCTCCATGGCTGGACCCCCAAATAATATTCCTTTACGTGCTAAGGGGTATCTAGAGAGTGGGATAGGTTTAATAACTACCCTCACCCTAACGCGTACCCTTAACCCTAACCCCTACCCTAACCCTAATGCGTACCCTAATCCTAACCCGTACCCTAAACCGAGCCCTAACCCTAACACTAACCCTAACCCTAACCCTAACCCATACACTACGCCCTACCAGAACCCCTCCCTGAACCCGTACCCTAAGCCATACCCTAACCCTCACCCTAACCCTAACCCTAACCCTAAGCTACCCTTGACTGCTTCTGCCTCCAATAGATTCCCTAAGCACTAGTGTTTTAAGGAACACGTTAAAAAGAGAATCCTAATGTGATTTCTTGATAATGGGTGTGTTCCTTATCTTCTCCTAGTGTCTAAACACTTCTCCATGGCTGGACCCCCAAATAATATTCCTTTACGTGCTAAGGGGTATCTAGAGAGTGGGATAGGTTTAATAACTACCCTCATCCTAATGCGTACCCTAACCCCTAACACCTACCCTAACCCTAACGCGTACCCTAATCCTAAAACGTACCGTAAACCGAGCCCTAACGCTAACACTAGCCCCTAACCCTAACCCTAACCCATACCCTACGCCCCTACCCGAACCCCTCCCCGAACCCGTACCCTAAGCCGTACCCTATCCCTCACCCTAACCCTAACCCTAACCCTAAGCTACCCTTGACTGCCTCTGCCTCCAATAGATTTCCTAAGCACTAGTGTTTTAAGGAACAGTTTAAAAAGAGAATCATATTGTTATTTCTTGATAATGGGTGTGTTTCCTTATCTTCTCCTAGGGTCTAAACTCTTCTCCATGGCTGGACCCCCAAATAATATTCCTTTACGTGCTAAGGGGTATCTAGAGAGTGTGATAGGTTTAATAACTACCCTCACCCTAACGCGTACCCTAACCCTAACCCCTACCCTAACCCTAACGCGTACCCTAATCCTAACCCGTACCCTAAACCGAGCCCTAACCCTAACACGAACCCTAACCCTAACCCTAACCCATACCCTACGCCCTACCCGAACCCCTCGCTGAACCCGTACCCTAAGCCGTACCCTAACCCTCACCCTAACCCTAACCCTAACCCTAAGCTACCCTTGACTGCTTCTGCCTCCAATAGATTTCCTAAGCACTAGTGTTTTAAGGAACAGGTTAAAAAGAGAATCCTAATGTGATTTCTTGATAATGGGTGTGTTCCTTATCTTCTCCTCGTGTCTAAACTCTTCTCCATGGCTGGACCCCTAAATAATATTCCTTTACGTGCTAAGGGGTATCTAGAGAGTGGGGTAGTTTTAATAACTAACCTCACCCTATCGCGTACCCTAACCCTAACCCCTACCCTAACACTAAGGCGTACCCTAATCCTAACCCGTACCCTAAACCGAGCCCTAACCCTAACACTAACCCTAACCCTAACCCTAACCCATACCCTACGCCCTACCCGAACCCCTCCCCGAACCCGTACCCTAAGCCGTACCCTAACCCTCACCCTAACCCTAACCCTAACCCTAAGCTACCCTTGACTGCTTCTGCCTCCAATAGATTTCCTAAGCACTAGTGTTTTAAGGAACAGGTTAAAAAGAGAATCCTAATGTGATTTCGTGATAATGGGTGTGTTCCTTATCTTCTCCTAGTGTCTAAACTCTTCTCCATGGCTGGACCCCCAAATAATATTCCTTTACGTGCTAAGGGGTATCTAGAAAGTCGGATAGGTTTAATAACTACCCTCACCCTAACGCGTACCCTAACCCTAACCCCTACCCTAAGCCTAACGCGTACCCTAATCCTAACCCGTACCCTAAACCGAGCCCTAACCCTAACACTAACCCTATCCCTAACCCATACCCTACGCCCTACCCGAACCCCTCCCTCAACCCGTACCCTAAGCCGTACCCTAACTCTCACCCTAACCCTAACCCTAACCCTAAGCTACCCTTGACGCCTTCTGCCTCCAATAGATTTCCTAAGCACTAGTGTTTTAAGGAACAGGTTAAAAAGAGAATCCTAATGTGATTTCTTGATAATGGGTGTGTTCCTTATCTTCTCCTCGTGTCTAAATTCTTCTTCATGGCTGGACCCCCAAATAATATGCCTTTACGTGCTAAGGGGTATCTAGAGAGAGGGAGAGGTTTAATAACTACCCTCACCCTAACGCGTTCCCTAACCCTAACCCCTACCCTAACCCTAACGCGTCCCCTAATCCTAACCCGTACCCTAAACCGAGCCCTAACCCTAACATTAACCCTAACCCTAACCCTAACCCATACCCTACGCCCTACACGAACCCCTCCCTGAACCCGTACCCTAAGCCGTACCCTAACCCTCAATCTAACCCTAACCCTAACCCTAAGCTACCCTTGACTGCTTCTGCCTCCAATAGATTTCCGAAGCACTAGTGTTTTAAGGAACAGTTTAAAAAGAGAATCCTAATGTGATTTCTTGATAATGGGTGTGTTCCTTAACTTCTCCTAGTGTCTAATCTCTTCTCCATGGCTGGATCCCCAAATAATATTCCTTTACGTGCTAAGGGGTATCTAGAGAGTGGGATAGGTTTAATAACTAACCTCACCCTATCGCGTACCCTAACCCTAACCCCTACCCTAACACTAACGCGTACCCTAATCCTAACCCGTACCCTAAACCGAGCCCTAACCCTAACACTAACCCTAACCCTAACCCTAACCCATACCCTACGCCCTACCCGAACCCCTCCCCGTACCCATACCCTAAGCCGTACCCTAACCCTCACCCTAACCCTAACCCTAACCCTAAGCTACCCTTGACTGCTTCTGCCTCCAATAGATTTCCTAAGCACTAGTGTTTTAAGGAACAGGTTAAAAAGAGAATCCTAAGGTGATTTCGTGGTCATGGGTGTGTTCCTTATCTTCTCCTAGTGTCTAAACTCTTCTCCATGGCTGGACCCCCAAATAATATTCCTTTACGTGCTAAGGGGTATCTAGAGAGTGGGATAGGTTTAATAACTACCCTCACCCTAACGCGTACCCTAACCCTAACCCCTACCCTAAGCCTAATGCATACCCTAATCCTAACCCGTACCCTAAACCGAGCCCTAACCCTAACACTAACCCTAACCCTAACCCATACCCTACGCCCTACCCGAACCCCTCCCTCAACCCGTACCCTAAGCCGTACCCTAACCCTCACCCTAACCCTAACCCTAAACCTAAGCTACCCTTGACGCCTTCTGCCTCCAATAGATTTCCTAAGCACTAATATTTTAAGGAACAGGTTAAAAAGAGAATCCTAATGTGATTTCTTGATAATGGGTGTGTTCCTTATCTTCTCCTAGTGTCTAAACTCTTCTCTATGGCTGGACCCGCAAATAATATTCCTTTACGTGCTAAGGGATATCTAGAGAGTGGGATAGGTTTAATAACTACCCTCACCCTAACCCCTACCCTAACCCTAACGCGTACCCTAATCCTAACCCGTACGTTGAACCGAGCCCTAACCCTAACCCTAACCCATACCATACGCCGTACCCGAACCCCTCCACGAACTCGTACCCTAAGCCGTACCCTAACCCTAACCCTAATCCTAAGCTACCCTTCACTGCTTCTGCCTCCAATAGATGTCCTAAGCACTAGTGTTTTAAGGAACAGGTTAAAAAGAGAATCCTAATGTGATTTCTTGATAATGGGTGTGTTCCTTATCTTCTCCTAGTGTCTAAACTCTTCTCCATGGCTGGACCCCCAAATAATATTCCTTTACGTGCTAAGGGGTATCTAGAGAGTTGGATAGGTTTAATAACTAACCTCACCCTATCGCGTACCCTAACCCTAACCCCTCCCCTAAGACTAACGCGTACCCTAATCCTAACCCGTACCCTAAACCGAGCCCTAACCCTAACACTAACCCTAACCCTAACCCTAACCCATACCCTATGCCCTACCCGAACCCCTCCCCGAACCCGTACCCTAAGCCATACCCTAACCCTCACCCTAACCCTAACCCTAACCCTAAGCTACCCTTGACTGCTTCTGCCTCCAATAGATTTCCTAAGCACTAGCGTTTTAAGGAACAGGTTAAAAAGAGAATCCTAATGTGATTTCGTGATAATGGGTGTGTTCCTTATCTTCTCCTCGTGTCTAAACTCTTCTCCATGGCTGGACCCCCAAATAATATTCCTTTACGTGCTAAGGGGTATCTAGAGAGTGGGATAGGTTTAATAACTACCCTCACCCTAACGCGTACCCTAACCCTAACCCCTACCCTAACCCTAATGCGTACCCTAATCCTAACCCGTACCCTAAACCGAGCCCTAACGCTAACACTAGCCCTAACCCTAACCCTAACCCATACCCTACGCCCTACCCGAACCCCTCCCCGAACCCGTACCCTAAGCCGTACCCTATCCCTCACCCTAACCCTAACCCTAACCCTAAGCTACCCTTGACTGCCTCTGCCTCCAATAGATTTCCTAAGCACTAGTGTTTTAAGGAACAGTTTAAAAAGAGAATCATATTGTTATTTCTTGATAATGGGTGTGTTCCTTATCTTCTCCTAGGGTCTAAACTCTTCTCCATGGCTGGACCCCCAAATAATATTCCTTTACGTGCTAAGGGGTATCTAGAGAGTGGGATAGGTTTAATAACTACCCTCACCCTAAAGCGTACCCTAACCCTAACCCCTACCCTAACCCTAACGCGTACCCTAATCCTAACCCGTACCCTAAACCGAGCCCTAACCCTAACACGAACCCTAACCCTAACCCTAACCCATACCCTACGCCCTACCCGAACCCCTCGCCGAACCCGTACCCTAAGCCGTACCCTAACCCTCACCCTAACCCTAACCCTAACCCTAAGCTACCCTTGACTGCTTCTGCCTCCAATAGATTTCCTAAGCACTAGTGTTTTAAGGAACAGGTTAAAAAGAGAATCCTAATGTGATTTCTTGATAATGGGTGTGTTCCTTATCTTCTCCTCGTGTCTAAACTCTTCTCCATGGCTGGACCCCTAAATAATATTCCTTTACGTGCTAAGGGGTATCTAGAGAGTGGGGTAGTTTTAATAACTAACCTCACCCTACCGCGTACCCTAACCCTAACCCCTACCCTAACACTAAGGCGTACCCTAATCCTAACCCGTACCCTAAACCGAGCCCTAACCCTAACACTAACCCTAACCCTAACCCTAACCCATACCCTACGCCCTACCCGAAGCCCTCCCCGAACCCGTACCCTAAGCCGTACCCTAACCCTCACCCTAACCCTAACCCTAACCCTAAGCTAACCTTGACTGCTTCTGCCTCCAATAGATTTCCTAAGCACTAGTGTTTTAAGGAACAGGTTAAAAAGAGAATCCTAATGTGATTTCGTGATAATGGGTGTGTTCCTTATCTTCTCCTAGTGTCTAAACTCTTCTCCATGGCTGGACCCCCAAATAATATTCCTTTACGTGCTAAGGGGTATCTAGAAAGTGGGATAGGTTTAATAACTACCCTCACCCTAACGCGTACCCTAACCCTAACCCCTACCCTAAGCCTAACGCGTACCCTAATCCTAACCCGTACCCTAAACCGAGCCCTAACCCTAACACTAACCCTATCCCTAACCCATACCCTACGCCCTACCCGAACCCCTCCCTCAACCCGTACCCTAAGCCGTACCCTAACTCTCACCCTAACCCTAACCCTAACCCTAAGCTACCCTTGACGCCTTCTGCCTCCAATAGATTTCCTAAGCACTAGTGTTTTAAGGAACAGGTTAAAAAGAGAATCCTAATGTGATTTCTTGATAATGGGTGTGTTCCTTATCTTCTCCTCGTGTCTAAATTCTTCTTCATGGCTGGACCCCCAAATAATATGCCTTTACGTGCTAAGGGGTATCTAGAGAGAGGGAGAGGTTTAATAACTACCCTCACCCTAACGCGTTCCCTAACCCTAACCCCTACCCTAACCCTAACGCGTACCCTAATCCTAACCCGTACCCTAAACCGAGCCCTAACCCTAACACTAGAGCTAACCCTAAACCTAACCCATACCCTACGCCCTACCCGAACCCCTCCCCGTACCCATACCCTAAGCCGTACCCTAACCCTCACCCTAACCCTAACCCTAACCCTAAGCTACCCTTGACTGCTTCTGCCTCCAATAGATTTCCTAAGCACTAATATTTTAAGGAACAGGTTAAAAAGAGAATCCTAATGTGATTTCTTGATAATGGGTGTGTTCCTTATCTTCTCCTAGTGTCTAAGCACTTCTCTATGGCTGGACCCGCAAATAATATTCCTTTACGTGCTAAGGGATATCTAGAGAGTGGGATAGGTTTGATAACTACCCTCACCCTAACCCCTACCCTAACCCTAACGCGTACCCTAATCCTAACCCGTACGTTGAACCGAGCCCTAACCCTAACCCTAACCCATACCATACGCCGTACCCGAACCCCTCCACGAACTCGTACCCTAAGCCGTACCCTAACCCTAACCCTAATCCTAAGCTACCCTTCACTGCTTCTGCCTCCAATAGATGTCCTAAGCACTAGTGTTTTAAGGAACAGGTTAAAAAGAGAATCCTAATGTGATGTTTTGATGATGGGTGTGTTCCTTATCTTCTCCTAGTGTCTAAACTCTTCTCCAAGGCTGGACCCCCAAATAATATTCCGTTACGTTCTAAGCTGTATCTAGAGAGTGGGATAGGTTTAATAACTACCCTAACCCTAATGCTTACCCTAACCCTCTCCCATACCCTAACCCTAACCCCTACCCTAACCCTAACACCTACCTTAATCCTAACCGATACTCTAAACCGAGCCCTTACCCTAAAAGTAACCATAACCCTAATCCATACCCTATGCCATAACCGATTCCGTACCCGAACCCGTAACCTAAGCCGTACCCTCACCCTCACCCTAACCCTAACCCTTACCCTAAGCTACCCTTGACTGCTTCTGCCTCCAATAGATTTCCTAAGCACTAGTGTTTTAAGGAACAGGTTAAAAAGGGAATCCTAATGTGATTTCTTTAGAATGGGTGTGTTCCTTATCTTCTCCTAGTGTCTAAACTCTTCTCCATGGCTGGACCCCCAAATAATATTCCTTTACGTGCTAAGGGGTATCTAGAGAGTGGGATAGGTTTAATAACTAACCTCACCCTATCGCGTACCCTAACCCTAACCCCTCCCCTAAGACTAACGCGTACCCTAATCCTAACCCGTACCCTAAACCGAGCCCTAACCCTAACACTAACCCTAACCCTAACCCTAACCCATACCCTACGCCCTACCCGAACCCCTCCCCGAACCCGTACCCTAAGCCATACCCTAAACCTCACCCTAACCCTAACCCTAACCCTAAGCTACCCTTGACTGCTTCTGCCTCCAATAGATTTCCTAAGCACTAGTGTTTTAAGGAACAGGTTAAAAAGAGAATCCTAATGTGATTTCGTGATAATGGGTGTGTTCCTTATCTTCTCCTCGTGTCTAAACTCTTCTCCATGGCTGGACCCCCAAATAATATTCCTTTACGTGCTAAGGGGTATCTAGAGAGTGGGATAGGTTTAATAACTACCCTCACCCTAACGCGTACCCTAACCCTAACCCCTACCCTAACCCTAATGCGTACCCTAATCCTAACCCGTACCCTAAACCGAACCCTAACCCTAACACTAACCCTAACCCTAACCCTAACCCATACACTACGCCCTACCAGAACCCCTCCCCGAACCCGTACCCTAAGCCATACCCTAACCCTCACCCTAACCCTAACCCTAACCCTAAGCTACCCTTGACTGCGTCTGCCTCCAATAGATTCCCTAAGCACTAGTGTTTTAAGGAACAGGTTAAAAAGAGAATCCTAATGTGATTTCTTGATAATGGGTGTGTTCCTTATCTTCTCCTCGTGTCTAAACTCTTCTCCATGGCTGGACCCCCAAATAATATTCCTTTACGTGCTAAGGGGTGTCTAGAGAGTGGGATAGGTTTAATAACTAACCTCACCCTATCGCGTAACCTAACCCTAACCCCTACCCTAACCCGAACGCGTACCCTAATCCTAACCCGTACCCTAAACTGAGCCCTAACCCTAACACTAACCCTAACCCTAACCCTAACCCATACCCTACGCCCTACCCGAACCCCTCCCCGAACCTGTACCCTAAGCCGTACCCTAACCCTCAGCCTAACCCTAACCCTAAACCTAAGCTACCCTTGATGGCTTCTGCCTCCAATAGATTTCCTAAGCACTAGTGTTTTAAGGAACAGGTTAAAAAGAGAATCCTAATGTGATTTCTTGATAATGGGTGTGTTCCTTATCTTCTCCTAGTGTCTAAGCACTTCTCTATGGCTGGACCCGCAAATAATATTCCTTTACGTGCTAAGGGATATCTAGAGAGTGGGATAGGTTTGATAACTACCCTCACCCTAACCCCTACCCTAACCCTAACGCGTACCCTAATCCTAACCCGTACGTTGAACCGAGCCCTAACCCTAACCCTAACCCATACCATACGCCGTAACCGAACCCCTCCACGAACTCGTACCCTAAGCCGTACCCTAACCCTAACCCTAATCCTAAGCTACCCTTCACTGCTTCTGCCTCCAATAGATGTCCTAAGCACTAGTGTTTTAAGGAACAGGTTAAAAAGAGAATCCTAATGTGATTTTTTGATGATGGGTGTGTTCCTTATCTTCTCCTAGTGTCTAAACTCTTCTCCAAGGCTGGACCCCCAAATAATATTCCGTTACGTTCTAAGCTGTATCTAGAGAGTGGGATAGGTTTAATAACTACCCTAACCCTAATGCTTACCCTAACCCTCTCCCATACCCTAACCCTAACCCCTACCCTAACCCTAACACCTACCTTAATCCTAACCGATACTCTAAACCGAGCCCTTACCCTAAAAGTAACCATAACCCTAATCCATACCCTATGCCATAACCGATTCCGTACCCGAACCCGTAACCTAAGCCGTACCCTCACCCTCACCCTAACCCTAACCCTTACCCTAAGCTACCCTTGACTGCTTCTGCCTCCAATAGATTTCCTAAGCACTAGTGTTTTAAGGAACAGGTTAAAAAGGGAATCCTAATGTGATTTCTTTAGAATGGGTGTGTTCCTTATCTTCTCCTAGTGTCTAAACTCTTCTCCATGGCTGGACCCCCAAATAATATTCCTTTACGTGCTAAGGGGTATCTAGAGAGTGGGATAGGTTTAATAACTAACCTCACCCTATCGCGTACCCTAACCCTAACCCCTCCCCTAAGACTAACGCGTACCCTAATCCTAACCCGTACCCTAAACCGAGCCCTAACCCTAACACTAACCCTAACCCTAACCCTAACCCATACCCTACGCCCTACCCGAACCCCTCCCCGAACCCGTACCCTAAGCCATACCCTAAACCTCACCCTAACCCTAACCCTAACCCTAAGCTACCCTTGACTGCTTCTGCCTCCAATAGATTTCCTAAGCACTAGTGTTTTAAGGAACAGGTTAAAAAGAGAATCCTAATGTGATTTCGTGATAATGGGTGTGTTCCTTATCTTCTCCTCGTGTCTAAACTCTTCTCCATGGCTGGACCCCCAAATAATATTCCTTTACGTGCTAAGGGGTATCTAGAGAGTGGGATAGGTTTAATAACTACCCTCACCCTAACGCGTACCCTAACCCTAACCCCTACCCTAACCCTAATGCGTACCCTAATCCTAACCCGTACCCTAAACCGAACCCTAACCCTAACACTAACCCTAACCCTAACCCTAACCCATACACTACGCCCTACCAGAACCCCTCCCCGAACCCGTACCCTAAGCCATACCCTAACCCTCACCCTAACCCTAACCCTAACCCTAAGCTACCCTTGACTGCTTCTGCCTCCAATAGATTCCCTAAGCACTAGTGTTTTAAGGAACAGGTTAAAAAGAGAATCCTAATGTGATTTCTTGATAATGGGTGTGTTCCTTATCTTCTCCTCGTGTCTAAACTCTTCTCCATGGCTGGACCCCCAAATAATATTCCTTTACGTGCTAAGGGGTGTCTAGAGAGTGGGATAGGTTTAATAACTAACCTCACCCTATCGCGTAACCTAACCCTAACCCCTACCCTAACCCGAACGCGTACCCTAATCCTAACCCGTACCCTAAACTGAGCCCTAACCCTAACACTAACCCTAACCCTAACCCTAACCCATACCCTACGCCCTACCCGAACCCCTCCCCGAACCTGTACCCTAAGCCGTACCCTAACCCTCAGCCTAACCCTAACCCTAAACCTAAGCTACCCTTGATGGCTTCTGCCTCCAATAGATTTCCTAAGCACTAGTGTTTTAAGGAACAGGTTAAAAAGAGAATCCTAATGTGATTTCTTGATAATGGGTGTGTTCCTTATTTTCTCCTCGTGTCTAAACTCTTCTCCATGGCTGGACCCCCAAATAATATTTCTTTACGTGCTAAGGGGTATCTAGAGAGTGTGATAGGCTTAATAACTACCCTCACCCTAACGCGTACCCTAACCCTAACCCCTACCCTAACCCTAACGCGTACCCTAATCCTAACCCGTACCCTAAACCGAGCCCTAACCCTAACACTAGCGCTAACCCTAAACCTAACCCATACCCTACGCCCTACCCGAACCCCTCCACGAACCCGTACCCTAAGCCGTACCCTAACCCTCACCCTAACCCTAACCCTAACCCATACCCTACGCCATATCCGAACCCCTCCCCGAACCCGTACCCTAAGCCGTACCCTAACCCTAACCCTAACCCTAACCCTAACCCTAACTACCCTCACCCTAACGCGTTCCCTAACCCTAACCCCTACCCTAACCCTAACGCGTACCCTAATCCTAACCCGTACCCTAAACCGAGCCCTAAACCTAACACTAACCCTAACCCTAACCCTAACCCATACCCTACGCCCTACACGAACCCCTCCCTGAACCCGTACCCTAAGCCGTACCCTAACCCTCAATCTAACGCTAACCCTAACCCTAAGCTACCCTTGACTGCTTCTGCCTCCAATAGATTTCCGAAGCACTAGTGTTTTAAGGAACAGTTTAAAAAGAGAATCCTAATGTGATTTCTTGATAATGGGTGTGTTCCTTAACTTCTCCTAGTGTCTAAACTCTTCTCCATGGCTGGATCCCCAAATAATATTCCTTTACGTGCTAAGGGGTATCTAGAGAGTGGGATAGGTTTAATAACTAACCTCACCCTATCGCGTACCCTAACCCTAACCCCTACCCTAACCCTAACGCGTACCCTAATCCTAACCCGTACCCTAAACCGAGCCCTAAACCTAACACTAACCCTAACCCTAACCCTAACCCATACCCTACGCCCTACACGAACCACTCCCCGAACCCGTACCCTAAGCCGTACCCTAACCCTCAATCTAACGCTAACCCTAACCCTAAGCTACCCTTGAGTGCTTCTGCCTCCAATAGATTTCCTAAGCACTAGTGTTTTAAGGAACAGGTTAAAAAGAGAATCCTAATGTGATTTCGTGGTCATGGGTGTGTTCCTTATCTTCTCCTAGTGTCTAAACTCTTCTCCATGGCTGGACCCCCAAATAATATTCCTTTACGTGCTAAGGGGTATCTAGAGAGTGGGATAGGTTTAATAACTACCCTCACCCTAACGCATACCCTAACCCTAACCCCTACCCTAAGCCTAATGCGTACCCTAAACCTAACCCGTACCCTAAACCGAGCCCTAACCCTAACACTAACCCTAACCCTAACCCATACCCTACGCCCTACCCGAACCCCTCCCTCAACCCGTACCCTAAGCCGTACCCTAACCCTCACCCTAACCCTAACCCTAAACCTAAGCTACCCTTGACGCCTTCTGCCTCCAATAGATTTCCTAAGCACTAGTGTTTTAAGGAACAGGTTAAAAAGAGAATCCTAATGTGATTTCTTGATAATGGGTGTGTTCCTTATCTTCTCCTCGTGTCTAAATTCTTCTTCATGGCTGGACCCCCAAATAATATGCCTTTACGTGCTAAGGGGTATCTAGAGAGAGGGAGAGGTTTAATAACTACCCTCACCCTAACGCGTTCCCTAACCCTAACCCCTACCCTAACCCTAACGCGTACCCTAATCCTAACCCGTACCCTAAACCGAGCCCTAACCCTAACACTAACCCTAACCCTAACCCTAACCCATACCCTACGCCCTACACGAACCCCTCCCTGAACCCGTACCCTAAGCCGTACCCTAACCCTCAATCTAACCCTAACCCTAACCCTAAGCTACCCTTGACTGCTTCTGCCTCCAATAGATTTCCGAAGCACTAGTGTTTTAAGGAACAGTTTAAAAGGAGAATCCTAATGTGATTTCTTGATAATGGGTGTGTTCCTTAAATTCTCCTAGTGTCTAATCTCTTCTCCATGGCTGGATTCCCAAATAATATTCCTTTACGTGCTAAGGGGTATCTAGAGAGTGGGATAGGTTTAATAACTAACCTCACCCTATCGCGTACCCTAACCCTAACCCCTACCCTAACACTAACGCGTACCCTAATCCTAACCCGTACCCTAAACCGAGCCCTAAACCTAACACTAACCCTAACCCTAACCCTAACCCATACCCTACGCCCTACCCGAACCCCTCCCCGTACCCATACCCTAAGCCGTACCCTAACCCTCACCCTAACCCTAACCCTAACCCTAAGCTACCCTTGACTGCTTCTGCCTCCAATAGATTTCCTAAGCACTAGTGTTTTAAGGAACAGGTTAAAAAGAGAATCCTAATGTGATTTCGTGGTCATGGGTGTGTTCCTTATCTTCTCCTAGTGTCTAAACTCTTCTCCATGGCTGGACCCCCAAATAATATTCCTTTACGTGCTAAGGGGTATCTAGAGAGTGGGATAGGTTTAATAACTACCCTCACCCTAACGCGTACCCTAACCCTAACCCCTACCCTAAGCCTAATGCGTACCCTAAACCTAACCCGTACCCTAAACCGAGCCCTAACCCTAACACTAACCCTAACCCTAACCCATACCCTACGCCCTACCCGAACCCCTCCCTCAACCCGTACCCTAAGCCGTACCCTAACCCTCACCCTAACTCTAACCCTAAACCTAAGCTACCCTTGACGCCTTCTGCCTCCAATAGATTTCCTAAGCACTAATATTTTAAGGAACAGGTTAAAAAGAGAATCCTAATGTGATTTCTTGATAATGGGTGTGTTCCTTATCTTCTCCTAGTGTCTAAACTCTTCTCTATGGCTGGACCCGCAAATAATATTCCTTTACGTGCTAAGGGATATCTAGAGAGTGGGATAGGTTTGATAACTACCCTCACCCTAACCCCTACCCTAACCCTAACGCGTACCCTAATCCTAACCCGTACGTTGAACCGAGCCCTAACCCTAACCCTAACCCATACCATACGCCGTACCCGAACCCCTCCACGAACTCGTACCCTAAGCCGTACCCTAACCCTAACCCTAATCCTAAGCTACCCTTCACTGCTTCTGCCTCCAATAGATGTCCTAAGCACTAGTGTTTTAAGGAACAGGTTAAAAAGAGAATCCTAATGTGATTTTTTGATGATGGGTGTGTTCCTTATCTTCTCCTAGTGTCTAAACTCTTCTCCAAGGCTGGACCCCCAAATAATATTCCGTTACGTTCTAAGCTGTATCTAGAGAGTGGGATAGGTTTAATAACTACCCTAACCCTAATGCTTACCCTAACCCTCTCCCATACCCTAACCCTAACCCGTACCCTAACCCTAACACCTACCTTAATCCTAACCGATACTCTAAACCGAGCCCTTACCCTAAAAGTAACCATAACCCTAATCCATACCCTATGCCATAACCGATTCGGTACCCGAACCCGTAACCTAAGCCGTACCCTCACCCTCACCCTAACCCTAACCCTTACCCTAAGCTACCCTTGACTGCTTCTGCCTCCAATAGATTTCCTAAGCACTAGTGTTTTAAGGAACAGGTTAAAAAGGGAATCCTAATGTGATTTCTTTAGAATGGGTGTGTTCCTTATCTTCTCCTAGTGTCTAAACTCTTCTCCATGGCTGGACCCCCAAATAATATTCCTTTACGTGCTAAGGGGTATCTAGAGAGTGGGATAGGTTTAATAACTAACCTCACCCTATCGCGTACCCTAACCCTAACCCCTCCCCTAAGACTAACGCGTACCCTAATCCTAACCCGTACCCTAAACCGAGCCCTAACCCTAACACTAACCCTAACCCTAACCCTAACCCATACCCTACGCCCTACCCGAACCCCTCCCCGAACCCGTACCCTAAGCCATACCCTAAACCTCACCCTAACCCTAACCCTAACCCTAAGCTACCCTTGACTGCTTCTGCCTCCAATAGATTTCCTAAGCACTAGTGTTTTAAGGAACAGGTTAAAAAGAGAATCCTAATGTGATTTCGTGATAATGGGTGTGTTCCTTATCTTCTCCTCGTGTCTAAACTCTTCTCCATGGCTGGACCCCCAAATAATATTCCTTTACGTGCTAAGGGGTATCTAGAGAGTGGGATAGGTTTAATAACTACCCTCACCCTAACGCATACCCTAACCCTAACCCCTACCCTAACCCTAATGCGTACCCTAATCCTAACCCGTACCCTAAACCGAGCCCTAACCCTAACACTAACCCTAACCCTAACCCTAACCCATACACTACGCCCTACCAGAACCCCTCCCCGAACCCGTACCCTAAGCCATACCCTAACCCTCACCCTAACCCTAACCCTAACCCTAAGCTACCCTTGACTGCTTCTGCCTCCAATAGATTCCCTAAGCACTAGTGTTTTAAGGAACAGGTTAAAAAGAGAATCCTAATGTGATTTCTTGATAATGGGTGTGTTCCTTATCTTCTCCTCGTGTCTAAACTCTTCTCCATGGCTGGACCCCCAAATAATATTCCTTTACGTGCTAAGGGGTATCTAGAGAGTGGGATAGGTTTAATAACTAACCTCACCCTATCGCGTACCCTAACCCTAACCCCTACCCTAACCCGAACGCGTACCCTAATCCTAACCCGTACCCTAAACTGAGCCCTAACCCTAACACTAACCCTAACCCTAACCCTAACCCATACCCTACGCCCTACCCGAACCCCTCCCCGAACCTGTACCCTAAGCCGTACCCTAACCCTCACCCTAACCCTAACCCTAAACCTAAGCTACCCTTGATGGCTTCTGCCTCCAATAGATTTCCTAAGCACTAGTGTTTTAAGGAACAGGTTAAAAAGAGAATCCTAATGTGATTTCTTGATAATGGGTGTGTTCCTTATTTTCTCCTCGTGTCTAAACTCTTCTCCATGGCTGGACCCCCAAATAATATTTCTTTACGTGCTAAGGGGTATCTAGAGAGTGTGATAGGTTTAATAACTACCCTCACCCTAACGCGTACCCTAACCCTAACCCCTACCCTAACCCTAACGCGTACCCTAATCCTAACCCGTACCCTAAACCGAGCCCTAACCCTAACACTAGCGCTAACCCTAAACCTAACCCATACCCTACGCCCTACCCGAACCCCTCCCCGAACCCGTACCCTAAGCCGTACCCTAACCCTAACCCTAACCCATACCCTACGCCATATCCGAACCCCTCCCCGAACCCGTACCCTAAGCCGTACCCTAACCCTAACCCTAACCCTAACCCTAACCCTAACTACCCTCACCCTAACGCGTTCCCTAACCCTAACCCCTACCCTAACCCTAACGCGTACCCTAATCCTAACCCGTACCCTAAACCGAGCCCTAAACCTAACACTAACCCTAACCCTAACCCTAACCCATACCCTACGCCCTACACGAACCCCTCCCTGAACCCGTACCCTAAGCCGTACCCTAACCCTCAATCTAACGCTAACCCTAACCCTAAGCTACCCTTGACTGCTTCTGCCTCCAATAGATTTCCTAAGCACTAGTGTTTTAAGGAACAGGTTAAAAAGAGAATCCTAATGTGATTTCGTGGTCATGGGTGTGTTCCTTATCTTCTCCTAGTGTCTAAACTCTTCTCCATGGCTGGACCCCCAAATAATATTCCTTTACATGCTAAGGGGTATCTAGAGAGTGGGATAGGTTTAATAACTACCCTCACCCTAACACGTACCCTAACCCTAACCCCTACCCTAAGCCTAATGCGTACCCTAAACCTAACCCGTACCCTAAACCGAGCCCTAACCCTAACACTAACCCTAACCCTAACCCATACCCTACGCCCTACCCGAACCCCTCCCTCAACCCGTACCCTAAGCCGTACCCTAACCCTCACCCTAACCCTAACCCTAAACCTAAGCTACCCTTGACGCCTTCTGCCTCCAATAGATTTCCTAAGCACTAATATTTTAAGGAACAGGTTAAAAAGAGAATCCTAATGTGATTTCTTGATAATGGGTGTGTTCCTTATCTTCTCCTAGTGTCTAAACTCTTCTCTATGGCTGGACCCCCAAATAATATTCCTTTACGTGCTAAGGGATATCTAGAGAGTGGGATAGGTTTAATAACTACCCTCACCCTAACCCCTACCCTAACCCTAACGCCTACCCTAATCCTAACCCGTACGTTGAACCGAGCCCTAACCCTAACCCTAACCCATACCATACGCCGTACCCGAACCCCTCCACGAACTCGTACCCTAAGCCGTACCCTAACCCTAACCCTAATCCTAAGCTACCCTTCACTGCTTCTGCCTCCAATAGATGTCCTAAGCACTAGTGTTTTAAGGAACAGGTTAAAAAGAGAATCCTAATGTGATTTCTTGATAATGGGTGTGCTCCTTATCTTCTCCTAGTGTCTAAACTCTTCTCCAAGGCTGGACCCCCAAATAATATTCCGTTACGTTCTAAGCTGTATCTAGAGAGTGGGATAGGTTTAATAACTACTCTAACCCTAATGCTTACCCTAACCCTCTCCCATACCCTAACCCTAACCCGTACCCTAACCCTAACACCTACCTTAATCCTAACCGATACTCTAAACCGAGCCCTTACCCTAAAAGTAACCATAACCCTAATCCATACCCTATGCCATAACCGATTCCGTACCCGAACCCGTAACCTAAGCCGTACCCTCACCCTCACCCTAACCCTAACCCTTACCCTAAGCTACCCTTGACTGCTTCTGCCTCCAATAGATTTCCTAAGCACTAGTGTTTTAAGGAACAGGTTAAAAAGGGAATCCTAATGTGATTTCTTTAGAATGGGTGTGTTCCTTATCTTCTCCTAGTGTCTAAACTCTTCTCCATGGCTGGACCCCCAAATAATATTCCTTTACGTGCTAAGGGGTATCTAGAGAGTGGGATAGGTTTAATAACTAACCTCACCCTATCGCGTACCCTAACCCTAACCCCTCCCCTAAGACTAACGCGTACCCTAATCCTAACCCGTACCCTAAACCGAGCCCTAACCCTAACACTAACCGTAACCCTAACCCTAACCCATACCCTACGCCCTACCCGAACCCCTCCCCGAACCCGTACCCTAAGCCATACCCTAAACCTCACCCTAACCCTAACCCTAACCATAAGCTACCCTTGACTGCTTCTGCCTCCAATAGATTTCCTAAGCACTAGTGTTTTAAGGAACAGGTTAAAAAGAGAATCCTAATGTGATTTCGTGATAATGGGTGTGTTCCTTATCTTCTCCTCGTGTCTAAACTCTTCTCCATGGCTGGACCCCCAAATAATATTCCTTTACGTGCTAAGGGGTATCTAGAGAGTGGGATAGGTTTAATAACTACCCTCACCCTAACGCGTACCCTAACCCTAACCCCTACCCTAACCCTAATGCGTACCCTAATCCTAACCCGTACCCTAAACCGAGCCCTAACCCTAACACTAACCCTAACCCTAACCCTAACCCATACACTACGCCCTACCAGAACCCCTCCCCGAACCCGTACCCTAAGCCATACCCTAACCCTCACCCTAACCGTAACCCTAACCCTAAGCTACCCTTGACTGCTTCTGCCTCCAATAGATTCCCTAAGCACTAGTGTTTTAAGGAACAGGTTAAAAAGAGAATCCAAATGTGATTTCTTGATAATGGGTGTGTTCCTTATCTTCTCCTCGTGTCTAAACTCTTCTCCATGGCTGGACCCCCAAATAATATTCCTTTACGTGCTAAGGGGTATCTACAGAGTGGGATAGGTTTAATAACTAACCTCACCCTATCGCGTACCCTAACCCTAACCCCTACCCTAACCCGAACGCGTACCCTAATCCTAACCCTTACCCTAAACTGAGCCCTAACCCTAACACTAACCCTAACCCTAACCCTAACCCATACCCTACGCCCTACCCGAACCCCTCCCCGAACCCGTACCCTAAGCCGTACCCTAACCCTCACCCTAACCCTAACCCTAACCCTAAGCTACCCTTGATGGCTTCTGCCTCCAATAGATTTCCTAAGCACTAGTGTTTTAAGGAACAGGTTAAAAAGAGAATCCTAATGTGATTTCTTGATAATGGGTGTGTTCCTTATTTTCTCCTAGTGTCTAAACTCTTCTCCATGGCTGGACCCCCAAATAATATTTCTTTACGTGCTAAGGGGTATCTAGAGAGTGTGATAGGCTTAATAACTACCCTCACCCTAACGCGTACCCTAACCCTAACCCCTACCCTAACCCTAACGCGTACCCTAATCCTAACCCGTACCCTAAACCGAGCCCTAACCCTAACACTAGCGCTAACCCTAAACCTAACCCATACCCTACACCCTAACCGAACCCCTCCCCGAAGCCGTACCCTAAGCCGTACCCTAACCCTCACCCTAAACCTAACCCTAACCCTAAGCTACCCTTGACTGCTTCTGCCTCCAATAGATTTCCTAAGCACTAGTGTTTTAAGGAACAGGTTAAAAAGAGAATCCTAATGTGATTTCTTGATAATGGGTGTGTTCCTTATCTTCTCCTCGTGTCTAATCTCTTCTCCATGGCTGGACCCCCAAATAATATTCCTTTACGTGCTAAGGGGTATCTAGAGAGTGGGATAGGTTTAATAACTAACCTCACCCTATTGCGTACCCTAACCCTAACCCCTACCCTAACACTAACGCGTACCCTAATCCTAACCCGTACCCTAAACCGAGCCCTAACCCTAACACGAACCCTAACCCTAACCCTAACACATACCCTACGCCCTACCCGAACCCCTTCCTGAACCCGTACCCTAAGCCGTACCCTAACCCTCACCCTAACCCTAACCCTAACCCTAAGCTACCCTTGACTGATTCTGCCTCCAATAGATTTCCTAAGCACTAGTGTTTTAAGGAACAGGTTAAAAAGAGAATCCTAATGTGATTTCTTGATAATGGGTGTGTTCCTTAACTTCTCCTAGTGTCTAAACTCTTCCCCATGGCTGGACCCCCAAATAATATTCCTTTACGTGATAAGGGGTATCTAGAGAGTGGGATAGGTTTAATAACTACCCTCACCCTAACGCGTACCCTAACCCTAACCCCTACCCTAAGCCTAATGCGTACCCTAAACCTAACCCGTACCCTAAACCGAGCCCTAACCCTAACACTAACCCTAACCCTAACCCATACCCTACGCCCTACCCGAACCCCTCCCTCAACCCGTACCCTAAGCCGTACCCTAACCCTCACCCTAACCCTAACCCTAAACCTAAGCTACCCTTGACGCCTTCTGCCTCCAATAGATTTCCTAAGCACTAATATTTTAAGGAACAGGTTAAAAAGAGAATCCTAATGTGATTTCTTGATAATGGGTGTGTTCCTTATCTTCTCCTAGTGTCTAAACTCTTCTCTATGGCTGGATCCCCAAATAATATTCCTTTACGTGCTAAGGGATATCTAGAGAGTGGGATAGGTTTAATAACTACCCTCACCCTAACCCCTACCCTAACCCTAACGCGTACCCTAATCCTAACCCGTACGTTGAACCGAGCCCTAACCCTAACCCTAACCCATACCATACGCCGTACCCGAACCCCTCCACGAACTCGTACCCTAAGCCGTACCCTAACCCTAACCCTAATCCTAAGCTACCCTTCACTGCTTCTGCCTCCAATAGATGTCCTAAGCACTAGTGTTTTAAGGAACAGGTTAAAAAGAGAATCCTAATGTGATTTCTTGATAATGGGTGTGCTCCTTATCTTCTCCTAGTGTCTAAACTCTTCTCCAAGGCTGGACCCCCAAATAATATTCCGTTACGTTCTAAGCTGTATCTAGAGAGTGGGATAGGTTTAATAACTACCCTAACCCTAATGCTTACCCTAACCCTCTCCCATACCCTAACCCTAACCCGTACCCTAACCCTAACACCTACCTTAATCCTAACCGATACTCTAAACCGAGCCCTTACCCTAAAAGTAACCATAACCCTAATCCATACCCTATACCATAACCGATTCCGTACCCGAACCCGTAACCTAAGCCGTACCCTCACCCTCACCCTAACCCTAACCCTTCCCCTAAGCTACCCTTGACTGCTTCTGCCTCCAATAGATTTCCTAAGCACTAGTGTTTTAAGGAACAGGTTAAAAAGGGAATCCTAATGTGATTTCTTTAGAATGGGTGTGTTCCTTATCTTCTCCTAGTGTCTAAACTCTTCTCCATGGCTGGACCCCCAAATAATATTCTTTACGTGCTAAGGGGTATCTAGAGAGTGGGATAGGTTTAATAACTAACCTCACCCTATCGCGTACCCTAACCCTAACCCCTCCCCTAAGACTAACGCGTACCCTAATCCTAACCCGTACCCTAAACCGAGCCCTAACCCTAACACTAACCCTAACCCTAACCGATACCCTACGCCCTACCCGAACCCCTCCCCGAACCCGCGTACCCTAAGCCATACCCTAAACCTCACCCTAACCCTAACCCTAACCCTAAGCTACCCTTGACTGCTTCTGCCTCCAATAGATTCCCTAAGCACTAGTGTTTTAAGGAACAGGTTAAAAAGAGAATCCTAATGTGATTTCTTGATAATGGGTGTGTTCCTTATCTTCTCCTAGTGTCTAAACTCTTCCCCATGGCTGGACCCCCAAATAATATTCCTTTACGTGCTAAGGGGTATCTAGAGAGTGGGATAGGTTTAATAACTACCCTCACCCTAACGCGTACCCTAACCCTAACCCCTACCCTAACCCTAACGCGTACCCTAATCCTAACCCGTACCCTAAACCGAGCCCTAACCCTAACACTAGCCCTAACCCTAACCCTAACCCATACACTACGCCCCTCCGAACCCCTCCCCAAAGCCGTAACCTAAGCCGTACCCTAACCCTCACCCTAACCCTAACCCTAACCCTAAGCTACCTTTACTGCTTCTGCCTCCAATAGATTTCCTAAGCACTAGTGTTTTAAGGAACAGTTTAAAAAGAGAATCCTAATGTGATTTCTTGATAATGGGTTTGTTCCTTATCTTCTCCTAGTGTCTAAACTCTTCTCCATGGCTGGACCCCCAAATAATATTCCTTTACGTGCTAAGGGGTATCTAGAGAGTGGGATAGGTTTAATAACTAACCTCACCCTAACGCGTACCCTAACCCTAACCCCTACCCTAACACTAACGCGTACCCTAATCCTAACCCGTACCCTAAACCGAGCCCTAACCCTAACACTAACCCTAACTCTAACCCTAACCCATACCCTACTCCTACACGAACCCCTAACCGAATCCGTACCCTAAGCCGTACCCTAACCCTCACCCTAACCCTAACCCTAACCCTAAGCTTCCCTTGACTGCTTCTGCCTCCAATAGATTTCCTAAGCACTAGTGTTTTAAGGACCAGGTTAAAAAGAGAATCCTAATGTGATTTCTTTATAATGGGTGTGTTCCTTATCTTCTCCTAGTGTCTAAACTCTTCCCCATGGCTGGACCCCCAAATAATATTCCTTTACGTGCTAAGGGGTATCTAGAGAGTGGGATAGGTTTAATAACTACCCTCACCCTAACGCGTACCCTAACCCTAACCCCTACCCTAACCCTAACGCGTACCCTAATCCTAACCCGTACCCTAAACCGAGCCCTAACCCTAACACTAGCCCTAACCCTAACCCTAACCCATACACTACGCCCTACCCGAACCCCTCCCCAAAGCCGTAACCTAAGCCGTACCCTAACCCTCACCCTAACCCTAACCCTAACCCTAAGCTACCCTTTACTGCTTCTGCCTCCAATAGATTTCCTAAGCACTAGTGTTTTAAGGAACAGTTTAAAAAGAGAATCCTAATGTGATTTCTTGATAATGGGTTTGTTCCTTATCTTCTCCTAGTGTCTAAACTCTTCTCCATGGCTGGACCCCCAAATAATATTCCTTTACGTGCTAAGGGGTATCTAGAGAGTGGGATAGGTTTAATAACTAACCTCACCCTAACGCGTACCCTAACCCTAACCCCTACCCTAACACTAATGCGTACCCTAATCCTAACCCGTACCCTAAACCGAGCCCTAACCCTAACACTAACCCTAACCCTAACCCTAACCCATACCCTACTCCCTACACGAACCCCTACCCGAATCCGTACCCTAAGCCGTACCCTAACCCTCACCCTAACCCTAACCCTAACCCTAAGCTTCCCTTGACTGCTTCTGCCTCCAATAGATTTCCTAAGCACTAGTGTTTTAAGGACCAGGTTAAAAAGAGAATCCTAATGTGATTTCTTGATAATGGGTGTGTTCCTTATCTTCTCCTAGTGTCTAAACTCTTCTCCATGGCTAGACCCCCAAATAATATTCCTTTACGTGCTAAGGGGTATCTAGAGAGTGGGATAGGTTTAATAACTAACCTCACCCTAACGCGTACCCTAACCCTAACCCCTACCCTAACCCTAATGCGTACCCTAATCCTAACCCGTACCCTAAACCGAGCCCTAACCCTAACACTAACCCTAACCCTAACCCTAACCCATACACTACGCCCTACCAGAACCCCTCCCCGAACCCGTACCCTAAGCCATACCCTAACCCTCACCCTAACCGTAACCCTAACCCTAAGCTACCCTTGACTGCTTCTGCCTCCAATAGATTCCCTAAGCACTAGTGTTTTAAGGAACAGGTTAAAAAGAGAATCCAAATGTGATTTCTTGATAATGGGTGTGTTCCTTATCTTCTCCTCGTGTCTAAACTCTTCTCCATGGCTGGACCCCCAAATAATATTCCTTTACGTGCTAAGGGGTATCTAGAGAGTGGGATAGGTTTAATAACTAACCTCACCCTATCGCATACCCTAACCCTAACCCCTACCCTAACCCGAACGCGTACCCTAATCCTAACCCGTACCCTAAACTGAGCCCTAACCCTAACACTAACCCTAACCCTAACCCTAACCCTAACCCTAACCCTAACCCTAACCCTAACCCTAACCCTAACCCTAACCCTAACCTTCACCCTAACCCTAACCCTAACCCATACCCTTCGCCATATCCGAACCCCTCCCCGAACCCGTACCCTAAGCCGTACCCTAACCCTCACCCTAACCCTAACCCTAACCCTAAGCTACCCTTGACTGCTTCTGCCTCCAATAGATTTCCTAAGCACTAGTGTTTTAAGGAACAGGTTAAAAAGAGAATCCTAATGTGATTTCTTGATAATGGGTGTGTTCCTTATCTTCTCCTAGTGTCTAAACTCTTCCCCATGGCTGGACCCCCAAATAATATTCCTTTACGTGCTAAGGGGTATCTAGAGAGTGGGATAGGTTTAATAACTACCCTCACCCTAACGCGTACCCTAACCCTAACCCCTACCCTAACCCTAACGCGTACCCTAATCCTAACCCGTACCCTAAACCGAGCCCTAACCCTAACACTAGCCCTAACCCTAACCCTAACCCATACACTACGCCCTACCCGAACCCCTCCCCAAAGCCGTAACCTAAGCCGTACCCTAACCCTCACCCTAACCCTAACCCTAACCCTAAGCTACCCTTTACTGCTTCTGCCTCCAATAGATTTCCTAAGCACTAGTGTTTTAAGGAACAGTTTAAAAAGAGAATCCTAATGTGATTTCTTGATAATGGGTTTGTTCCTTATCTTCTCCTAGTGTCTAAACTCTTCTCCATGGCTGGACCCCCAAATAATATTCCTTTACGTGCTAAGGGGTATCTAGAGAGTGGGATAGGTTTAATAACTAACCTCACCCTAACGCGTACCCTAACCCTAACCCCTACCCTAACACTAACGCGTACCCTAATCCTAACCCGTACCCTAAACCGAGCCCTAACCCTAACACTAACCCTAACTCTAACCCTAACCCATACCCTACTCCCTACACGAACCCCTACCCGAATCCGTACCCTAAGCCGTACCCTAACCCTCACCCTAACCCTAACCCTAACCCTAAGCTTCCCTTGACTGCTTCTGCCTCCAATAGATTTCCTAAGCACTAGTGTTTTAAGGACCAGGTTAAAAAGAGAATCCTAATGTGATTTCTTTATAATGGGTGTGTTCCTTATCTTCTCCTAGTGTCTAAACTCTTCTCCATGGCTAGACCCCCAAATAATATTCCTTTACGTGCTAAGGGGTATCTAGAGAGTGGGATAGGTTTAATAACTACCCTCATCCTAATGCGTAACCTAACCCTAACACCTACCCTAACCCTAACGCGTACCCTAATCCTAAAACGTACCCTAAACCGAGCCCTAACGCTAACACTAGCCCTAACCCTAACCCTAACCCATACCCTACGCCCTACCCGAACCCCTCCCCGAACCCGTACCCTAAGCCGTACCCTATCCCTCACCCTAACCCTAACCCTAACCCTAAGCTACCCTTGACTGCCTCTGCCTCCAATAGATTTCCTAAGCACTAGTATTTTAAGGAACAGGTTAAAAAGAGATTCCTAATGTGATTTCGTGATAATGGGTGTGTTCCTTATCTTCTCCTAGTGTCTAAACTCTTCTCCATGGCTGGACCCCCAAATAATATTCCTTTACGTGCTAAGGGGTATCTAGAAAGTGGGATAGGTTTAATAACTACCCTCACCCTAACGCGTACCCTAACCCTAACCCCTACCCTAACCCTAACGCGTACCCTAATCCTAACCCGTACCCTAAACCGAGCCCTAACCCTAACACTAACCCTAACCCTAACCCTAACCCATACACTACGCCCTACCAGAACCCCTCCCTGAACCCGTACCCTAAGCCATACCCTAACCCTCACCCTAACCCTAACCCTAACCCTAAGCTACCCTTGACTGCTTCTGCCTCCAATAGATTCCCTAAGCACTAGTGTTTTAAGGAACACGTTAAAAAGAGAATCCTAATGTGATTTCTTGATAATGGGTGTGTTCCTTATCTTCTCCTAGTGTCTAAACACTTCTCCATGGCTGGACCCCCAAATAATATTCCTTTACGTGCTAAGGGGTATCTAGAGAGTGGGATAGGTTTAATAACTACCCTCATCCTAATGCGTACCCTAACCCTAACACCTACCCTAACCCTAACGCGTACCCTAATCCTAAAACGTACCGTAAACCGAGCCCTAACGCTAACACTAGCCCTAACCCTAACCCTAACCCATACCCTACGCCCTACCCGAACCCCTCCCCGAACCCGTACCCTAAGCCGTACCCTATCCCTCACCCTAACCCTAACCCTAACCCTAAGCTACCCTTGACTGCCTCTGCCTCCAATAGATTTCCTAAGCACTAGTGTTTTAAGGAACAGTTTAAAAAGAGAATCATATTGTTATTTCTTGATAATGGGTGTGTTCCTTATCTTCTCCTAGGGTCTAAACTCTTCTCCATGGCTGGACCCCCAAATAATATTCCTTTACGTGCTAAGGGGTATCTAGAGAGTGGGATAGGTTTAATAACTACCCTCACCCTAAAGCGTACCCTAACCCTAACCCCTACCCTAACCCTAACGCGTACCCTAATCCTAACCCGTACCCTAAACCGAGCCCTAACCCTAACACGAACCCTAACCCTAACCCTAACCCATACCCTACGCCCTACCCGAACCCCTCGCCGAACCCGTACCCTAAGCCGTACCCTAACCCTCACCCTAACCCTAACCCTAACCCTAAGCTACCCTTGACTGCTTCTGCCTCCAATAGATTTCCTAAGCACTAGTGTTTTAAGGAACAGGTTAAAAAGAGAATCCTAATGTGATTTCTTGATAATGGGTGTGTTCCTTATCTTCTCCTCGTGTCTAAACTCTTCTCCATGGCTGGACCCCTAAATAATATTCCTTTACGTGCTAAGGGGTATCTAGAGAGTGGGGTAGTTTTAATAACTAACCTCACCCTACCGCGTACCCTAACCCTAACCCCTACCCTAACACTAAGGCGTACCCTAATCCTAACCCGTACCCTAAACCGAGCCCTAACCCTAACACTAACCCTAACCCTAACCCTAACCCATACCCTACGCCCTACCCGAAGCCCTCCCCGAACCCGTACCCTAAGCCGTACCCTAACCCTCACCCTAACCCTAACCCTAACCCTAAGCTAACCTTGACTGCTTCTGCCTCCAATAGATTTCCTAAGCACTAGTGTTTTAAGGAACAGGTTAAAAAGAGAATCCTAATGTGATTTCGTGATAATGGGTGTGTTCCTTATCTTCTCCTAGTGTCTAAACTCTTCTCCATGGCTGGACCCCCAAATAATATTCCTTTACGTGCTAAGGGGTATCTAGAAAGTGGGATAGGTTTAATAACTACCCTCACCCTAACGCGTACCCTAACCCTAACCCCTACCCTAAGCCTAACGCGTACCCTAATCCTAACCCGTACCCTAAACCGAGCCCTAACCCTAACACTAACCCTATCCCTAACCCATACCCTACGCCCTACCCGAACCCCTCCCTCAACCCGTACCCTAAGCCGTACCCTAACTCTCACCCTAACCCTAACCCTAACCCTAAGCTACCCTTGACGCCTTCTGCCTCCAATAGATTTCCTAAGCACTAGTGTTTTAAGGAACAGGTTAAAAAGAGAATCCTAATGTGATTTCTTGATAATGGGTGTGTTCCTTATCTTCTCCTCGTGTCTAAATTCTTCTTCATGGCTGGACCCCCAAATAATATGCCTTTACGTGCTAAGGGGTATCTAGAGAGAGGGAGAGGTTTAATAACTACCCTCACCCTAACGCGTTCCCTAACCCTAACCCCTACCCTAACCCTAACGCGTACCCTAATCCTAACCCGTACCCTAAACCGAGCCCTAACCCTAACACTAGAGCTAACCCTAAACCTAACCCATACCCTACGCCCTACCCGAACCCCTCCCCGTACCCATACCCTAAGCCGTACCCTAACCCTCACCCTAACCCTAACCCTAACCCTAAGCTACCCTTGACTGCTTCTGCCTCCAATAGATTTCCTAAGCACTAATATTTTAAGGAACAGGTTAAAAAGAGAATCCTAATGTGATTTCTTGATAATGGGTGTGTTCCTTATCTTCTCCTAGTGTCTAAGCACTTCTCTATGGCTGGACCCGCAAATAATATTCCTTTACGTGCTAAGGGATATCTAGAGAGTGGGATAGGTTTGATAACTACCCTCACCCTAACCCCTACCCTAACCCTAACGCGTACCCTAATCCTAACCCGTACGTTGAACCGAGCCCTAACCCTAACCCTAACCCATACCATACGCCGTACCCGAACCCCTCCACGAACTCGTACCCTAAGCCGTACCCTAACCCTAACCCTAATCCTAAGCTACCCTTCACTGCTTCTGCCTCCAATAGATGTCCTAAGCACTAGTGTTTTAAGGAACAGGTTAAAAAGAGAATCCTAATGTGATTTTTTGATGATGGGTGTGTTCCTTATCTTCTCCTAGTGTCTAAACTCTTCTCCAAGGCTGGACCCCCAAATAATATTCCGTTACGTTCTAAGCTGTATCTAGAGAGTGGGATAGGTTTAATAACTACCCTAACCCTAATGCTTACCCTAACCCTCTCCCATACCCTAACCCTAACCCCTACCCTAACCCTAACACCTACCTTAATCCTAACCGATACTCTAAACCGAGCCCTTACCCTAAAAGTAACCATAACCCTAATCCATACCCTATGCCATAACCGATTCCGTACCCGAACCCGTAACCTAAGCCGTACCCTCACCCTCACCCTAACCCTAACCCTTACCCTAAGCTACCCTTGACTGCTTCTGCCTCCAATAGATTTCCTAAGCACTAGTGTTTTAAGGAACAGGTTAAAAAGGGAATCCTAATGTGATTTCTTTAGAATGGGTGTGTTCCTTATCTTCTCCTAGTGTCTAAACTCTTCTCCATGGCTGGACCCCCAAATAATATTCCTTTACGTGCTAAGGGGTATCTAGAGAGTGGGATAGGTTTAATAACTAACCTCACCCTATCGCGTACCCTAACCCTAACCCCTCCCCTAAGACTAACGCGTACCCTAATCCTAACCCGTACCCTAAACCGAGCCCTAACCCTAACACTAACCCTAACCCTAACCCTAACCCATACCCTACGCCCTACCCGAACCCCTCCCCGAACCCGTACCCTAAGCCATACCCTAAACCTCACCCTAACCCTAACCCTAACCCTAAGCTACCCTTGACTGCTTCTGCCTCCAATAGATTTCCTAAGCACTAGTGTTTTAAGGAACAGGTTAAAAAGAGAATCCTAATGTGATTTCGTGATAATGGGTGTGTTCCTTATCTTCTCCTCGTGTCTAAACTCTTCTCCATGGCTGGACCCCCAAATAATATTCCTTTACGTGCTAAGGGGTATCTAGAGAGTGGGATAGGTTTAATAACTACCCTCACCCTAACGCGTACCCTAACCCTAACCCCTACCCTAACCCTAATGCGTACCCTAATCCTAACCCGTACCCTAAACCGAACCCTAACCCTAACACTAACCCTAACCCTAACCCTAACCCATACACTACGCCCTACCAGAACCCCTCCCCGAACCCGTACCCTAAGCCATACCCTAACCCTCACCCTAACCCTAACCCTAACCCTAAGCTACCCTTGACTGCTTCTGCCTCCAATAGATTCCCTAAGCACTAGTGTTTTAAGGAACAGGTTAAAAAGAGAATCCTAATGTGATTTCTTGATAATGGGTGTGTTCCTTATCTTCTCCTCGTGTCTAAACTCTTCTCCATGGCTGGACCCCCAAATAATATTCCTTTACGTGCTAAGGGGTGTCTAGAGAGTGGGATAGGTTTAATAACTAACCTCACCCTATCGCGTAACCTAACCCTAACCCCTACCCTAACCCGAACGCGTACCCTAATCCTAACCCGTACCCTAAACTGAGCCCTAACCCTAACACTAACCCTAACCCTAACCCTAACCCATACCCTACGCCCTACCCGAACCCCTCCCCGAACCTGTACCCTAAGCCGTACCCTAACCCTCAGCCTAACCCTAACCCTAAACCTAAGCTACCCTTGATGGCTTCTGCCTCCAATAGATTTCCTAAGCACTAGTGTTTTAAGGAACAGGTTAAAAAGAGAATCCTAATGTGATTTCTTGATAATGGGTGTGTTCCTTATCTTCTCCTAGTGTCTAAGCACTTCTCTATGGCTGGACCCGCAAATAATATTCCTTTACGTGCTAAGGGATATCTAGAGAGTGGGATAGGTTTGATAACTACCCTCACCCTAACCCCTACCCTAACCCTAACGCGTACCCTAATCCTAACCCGTACGTTGAACCGAGCCCTAACCCTAACCCTAACCCATACCATACGCCGTACCCGAACCCCTCCACGAACTCGTACCCTAAGCCGTACCCTAACCCTAACCCTAATCCTAAGCTACCCTTCACTGCTTCTGCCTCCAATAGATGTCCTAAGCACTAGTGTTTTAAGGAACAGGTTAAAAAGAGAATCCTAATGTGATTTTTTGATGATGGGTGTGTTCCTTATCTTCTCCTAGTGTCTAAACTCTTCTCCAAGGCTGGACCCCCAAATAATATTCCGTTACGTTCTAAGCTGTATCTAGAGAGTGGGATAGGTTTAATAACTACCCTAACCCTAATGCTTACCCTAACCCTCTCCCATACCCTAACCCTAACCCCTACCCTAACCCTAACACCTACCTTAATCCTAACCGATACTCTAAACCGAGCCCTTACCCTAAAAGTAACCATAACCCTAATCCATACCCTATGCCATAACCGATTCCGTACCCGAACCCGTAACCTAAGCCGTACCCTCACCCTCACCCTAACCCTAACCCTTACCCTAAGCTACCCTTGACTGCTTCTGCCTCCAATAGATTTCCTAAGCACTAGTGTTTTAAGGAACAGGTTAAAAAGGGAATCCTAATGTGATTTCTTTAGAATGGGTGTGTTCCTTATCTTCTCCTAGTGTCTAAACTCTTCTCCATGGCTGGACCCCCAAATAATATTCCTTTACGTGCTAAGGGGTATCTAGAGAGTGGGATAGGTTTAATAACTAACCTCACCCTATCGCGTACCCTAACCCTAACCCCTCCCCTAAGACTAACGCGTACCCTAATCCTAACCCGTACCCTAAACCGAGCCCTAACCCTAACACTAACCCTAACCCTAACCCTAACCCATACCCTACGCCCTACCCGAACCCCTCCCCGAACCCGTACCCTAAGCCATACCCTAAACCTCACCCTAACCCTAACCCTAACCCTAAGCTACCCTTGACTGCTTCTGCCTCCAATAGATTTCCTAAGCACTAGTGTTTTAAGGAACAGGTTAAAAAGAGAATCCTAATGTGATTTCGTGATAATGGGTGTGTTCCTTATCTTCTCCTCGTGTCTAAACTCTTCTCCATGGCTGGACCCCCAAATAATATTCCTTTACGTGCTAAGGGGTATCTAGAGAGTGGGATAGGTTTAATAACTACCCTCACCCTAACGCGTACCCTAACCCTAACCCCTACCCTAACCCTAATGCGTACCCTAATCCTAACCCGTACCCTAAACCGAACCCTAACCCTAACACTAACCCTAACCCTAACCCTAACCCATACACTACGCCCTACCAGAACCCCTCCCCGAACCCGTACCCTAAGCCATACCCTAACCCTCACCCTAACCCTAACCCTAACCCTAAGCTACCCTTGACTGCTTCTGCCTCCAATAGATTCCCTAAGCACTAGTGTTTTAAGGAACAGGTTAAAAAGAGAATCCTAATGTGATTTCTTGATAATGGGTGTGTTCCTTATCTTCTCCTCGTGTCTAAACTCTTCTCCATGGCTGGACCCCCAAATAATATTCCTTTACGTGCTAAGGGGTGTCTAGAGAGTGGGATAGGTTTAATAACTAACCTCACCCTATCGCGTAACCTAACCCTAACCCCTACCCTAACCCGAACGCGTACCCTAATCCTAACCCGTACCCTAAACTGAGCCCTAACCCTAACACTAACCCTAACCCTAACCCTAACCCATACCCTACGCCCTACCCGAACCCCTCCCCGAACCTGTACCCTAAGCCGTACCCTAACCCTCAGCCTAACCCTAACCCTAAACCTAAGCTACCCTTGATGGCTTCTGCCTCCAATAGATTTCCTAAGCACTAGTGTTTTAAGGAACAGGTTAAAAAGAGAATCCTAATGTGATTTCTTGATAATGGGTGTGTTCCTTATTTTCTCCTCGTGTCTAAACTCTTCTCCATGGCTGGACCCCCAAATAATATTTCTTTACGTGCTAAGGGGTATCTAGAGAGTGTGATAGGCTTAATAACTACCCTCACCCTAACGCGTACCCTAACCCTAACCCCTACCCTAACCCTAACGCGTACCCTAATCCTAACCCGTACCCTAAACCGAGCCCTAACCCTAACACTAGCGCTAACCCTAAACCTAACCCATACCCTACGCCCTACCCGAACCCCTCCACGAACCCGTACCCTAAGCCGTACCCTAACCCTCACCCTAACCCTAACCCTAACCCATACCCTACGCCATATCCGAACCCCTCCCCGAACCCGTACCCTAAGCCGTACCCTAACCCTAACCCTAACCCTAACCCTAACCCTAACTACCCTCACCCTAACGCGTTCCCTAACCCTAACCCCTACCCTAACCCTAACGCGTACCCTAATCCTAACCCGTACCCTAAACCGAGCCCTAAACCTAACACTAACCCTAACCCTAACCCTAACCCATACCCTACGCCCTACACGAACCCCTCCCTGAACCCGTACCCTAAGCCGTACCCTAACCCTCAATCTAACGCTAACCCTAACCCTAAGCTACCCTTGACTGCTTCTGCCTCCAATAGATTTCCGAAGCACTAGTGTTTTAAGGAACAGTTTAAAAAGAGAATCCTAATGTGATTTCTTGATAATGGGTGTGTTCCTTAACTTCTCCTAGTGTCTAAACTCTTCTCCATGGCTGGATCCCCAAATAATATTCCTTTACGTGCTAAGGGGTATCTAGAGAGTGGGATAGGTTTAATAACTAACCTCACCCTATCGCGTACCCTAACCCTAACCCCTACCCTAACCCTAACGCGTACCCTAATCCTAACCCGTACCCTAAACCGAGCCCTAAACCTAACACTAACCCTAACCCTAACCCTAACCCATACCCTACGCCCTACACGAACCACTCCCCGAACCCGTACCCTAAGCCGTACCCTAACCCTCAATCTAACGCTAACCCTAACCCTAAGCTACCCTTGAGTGCTTCTGCCTCCAATAGATTTCCTAAGCACTAGTGTTTTAAGGAACAGGTTAAAAAGAGAATCCTAATGTGATTTCGTGGTCATGGGTGTGTTCCTTATCTTCTCCTAGTGTCTAAACTCTTCTCCATGGCTGGACCCCCAAATAATATTCCTTTACGTGCTAAGGGGTATCTAGAGAGTGGGATAGGTTTAATAACTACCCTCACCCTAACGCATACCCTAACCCTAACCCCTACCCTAAGCCTAATGCGTACCCTAAACCTAACCCGTACCCTAAACCGAGCCCTAACCCTAACACTAACCCTAACCCTAACCCATACCCTACGCCCTACCCGAACCCCTCCCTCAACCCGTACCCTAAGCCGTACCCTAACCCTCACCCTAACCCTAACCCTAAACCTAAGCTACCCTTGACGCCTTCTGCCTCCAATAGATTTCCTAAGCACTAGTGTTTTAAGGAACAGGTTAAAAAGAGAATCCTAATGTGATTTCTTGATAATGGGTGTGTTCCTTATCTTCTCCTCGTGTCTAAATTCTTCTTCATGGCTGGACCCCCAAATAATATGCCTTTACGTGCTAAGGGGTATCTAGAGAGAGGGAGAGGTTTAATAACTACCCTCACCCTAACGCGTTCCCTAACCCTAACCCCTACCCTAACCCTAACGCGTACCCTAATCCTAACCCGTACCCTAAACCGAGCCCTAACCCTAACACTAACCCTAACCCTAACCCTAACCCATACCCTACGCCCTACACGAACCCCTCCCTGAACCCGTACCCTAAGCCGTACCCTAACCCTCAATCTAACCCTAACCCTAACCCTAAGCTACCCTTGACTGCTTCTGCCTCCAATAGATTTCCGAAGCACTAGTGTTTTAAGGAACAGTTTAAAAGGAGAATCCTAATGTGATTTCTTGATAATGGGTGTGTTCCTTAAATTCTCCTAGTGTCTAATCTCTTCTCCATGGCTGGATTCCCAAATAATATTCCTTTACGTGCTAAGGGGTATCTAGAGAGTGGGATAGGTTTAATAACTAACCTCACCCTATCGCGTACCCTAACCCTAACCCCTACCCTAACACTAACGCGTACCCTAATCCTAACCCGTACCCTAAACCGAGCCCTAAACCTAACACTAACCCTAACCCTAACCCTAACCCATACCCTACGCCCTACCCGAACCCCTCCCCGTACCCATACCCTAAGCCGTACCCTAACCCTCACCCTAACCCTAACCCTAACCCTAAGCTACCCTTGACTGCTTCTGCCTCCAATAGATTTCCTAAGCACTAGTGTTTTAAGGAACAGGTTAAAAAGAGAATCCTAATGTGATTTCGTGGTCATGGGTGTGTTCCTTATCTTCTCCTAGTGTCTAAACTCTTCTCCATGGCTGGACCCCCAAATAATATTCCTTTACGTGCTAAGGGGTATCTAGAGAGTGGGATAGGTTTAATAACTACCCTCACCCTAACGCGTACCCTAACCCTAACCCCTACCCTAAGCCTAATGCGTACCCTAAACCTAACCCGTACCCTAAACCGAGCCCTAACCCTAACACTAACCCTAACCCTAACCCATACCCTACGCCCTACCCGAACCCCTCCCTCAACCCGTACCCTAAGCCGTACCCTAACCCTCACCCTAACTCTAACCCTAAACCTAAGCTACCCTTGACGCCTTCTGCCTCCAATAGATTTCCTAAGCACTAATATTTTAAGGAACAGGTTAAAAAGAGAATCCTAATGTGATTTCTTGATAATGGGTGTGTTCCTTATCTTCTCCTAGTGTCTAAACTCTTCTCTATGGCTGGACCCGCAAATAATATTCCTTTACGTGCTAAGGGATATCTAGAGAGTGGGATAGGTTTGATAACTACCCTCACCCTAACCCCTACCCTAACCCTAACGCGTACCCTAATCCTAACCCGTACGTTGAACCGAGCCCTAACCCTAACCCTAACCCATACCATACGCCGTACCCGAACCCCTCCACGAACTCGTACCCTAAGCCGTACCCTAACCCTAACCCTAATCCTAAGCTACCCTTCACTGCTTCTGCCTCCAATAGATGTCCTAAGCACTAGTGTTTTAAGGAACAGGTTAAAAAGAGAATCCTAATGTGATTTTTTGATGATGGGTGTGTTCCTTATCTTCTCCTAGTGTCTAAACTCTTCTCCAAGGCTGGACCCCCAAATAATATTCCGTTACGTTCTAAGCTGTATCTAGAGAGTGGGATAGGTTTAATAACTACCCTAACCCTAATGCTTACCCTAACCCTCTCCCATACCCTAACCCTAACCCGTACCCTAACCCTAACACCTACCTTAATCCTAACCGATACTCTAAACCGAGCCCTTACCCTAAAAGTAACCATAACCCTAATCCATACCCTATGCCATAACCGATTCGGTACCCGAACCCGTAACCTAAGCCGTACCCTCACCCTCACCCTAACCCTAACCCTTACCCTAAGCTACCCTTGACTGCTTCTGCCTCCAATAGATTTCCTAAGCACTAGTGTTTTAAGGAACAGGTTAAAAAGGGAATCCTAATGTGATTTCTTTAGAATGGGTGTGTTCCTTATCTTCTCCTAGTGTCTAAACTCTTCTCCATGGCTGGACCCCCAAATAATATTCCTTTACGTGCTAAGGGGTATCTAGAGAGTGGGATAGGTTTAATAACTAACCTCACCCTATCGCGTACCCTAACCCTAACCCCTCCCCTAAGACTAACGCGTACCCTAATCCTAACCCGTACCCTAAACCGAGCCCTAACCCTAACACTAACCCTAACCCTAACCCTAACCCATACCCTACGCCCTACCCGAACCCCTCCCCGAACCCGTACCCTAAGCCATACCCTAAACCTCACCCTAACCCTAACCCTAACCCTAAGCTACCCTTGACTGCTTCTGCCTCCAATAGATTTCCTAAGCACTAGTGTTTTAAGGAACAGGTTAAAAAGAGAATCCTAATGTGATTTCGTGATAATGGGTGTGTTCCTTATCTTCTCCTCGTGTCTAAACTCTTCTCCATGGCTGGACCCCCAAATAATATTCCTTTACGTGCTAAGGGGTATCTAGAGAGTGGGATAGGTTTAATAACTACCCTCACCCTAACGCATACCCTAACCCTAACCCCTACCCTAACCCTAATGCGTACCCTAATCCTAACCCGTACCCTAAACCGAGCCCTAACCCTAACACTAACCCTAACCCTAACCCTAACCCATACACTACGCCCTACCAGAACCCCTCCCCGAACCCGTACCCTAAGCCATACCCTAACCCTCACCCTAACCCTAACCCTAACCCTAAGCTACCCTTGACTGCTTCTGCCTCCAATAGATTCCCTAAGCACTAGTGTTTTAAGGAACAGGTTAAAAAGAGAATCCTAATGTGATTTCTTGATAATGGGTGTGTTCCTTATCTTCTCCTCGTGTCTAAACTCTTCTCCATGGCTGGACCCCCAAATAATATTCCTTTACGTGCTAAGGGGTATCTAGAGAGTGGGATAGGTTTAATAACTAACCTCACCCTATCGCGTACCCTAACCCTAACCCCTACCCTAACCCGAACGCGTACCCTAATCCTAACCCGTACCCTAAACTGAGCCCTAACCCTAACACTAACCCTAACCCTAACCCTAACCCATACCCTACGCCCTACCCGAACCCCTCCCCGAACCTGTACCCTAAGCCGTACCCTAACCCTCACCCTAACCCTAACCCTAAACCTAAGCTACCCTTGATGGCTTCTGCCTCCAATAGATTTCCTAAGCACTAGTGTTTTAAGGAACAGGTTAAAAAGAGAATCCTAATGTGATTTCTTGATAATGGGTGTGTTCCTTATTTTCTCCTCGTGTCTAAACTCTTCTCCATGGCTGGACCCCCAAATAATATTTCTTTACGTGCTAAGGGGTATCTAGAGAGTGTGATAGGTTTAATAACTACCCTCACCCTAACGCGTACCCTAACCCTAACCCCTACCCTAACCCTAACGCGTACCCTAATCCTAACCCGTACCCTAAACCGAGCCCTAACCCTAACACTAGCGCTAACCCTAAACCTAACCCATACCCTACGCCCTACCCGAACCCCTCCCCGAACCCGTACCCTAAGCCGTACCCTAACCCTAACCCTAACCCATACCCTACGCCATATCCGAACCCCTCCCCGAACCCGTACCCTAAGCCGTACCCTAACCCTAACCCTAACCCTAACCCTAACCCTAACTACCCTCACCCTAACGCGTTCCCTAACCCTAACCCCTACCCTAACCCTAACGCGTACCCTAATCCTAACCCGTACCCTAAACCGAGCCCTAAACCTAACACTAACCCTAACCCTAACCCTAACCCATACCCTACGCCCTACACGAACCCCTCCCTGAACCCGTACCCTAAGCCGTACCCTAACCCTCAATCTAACGCTAACCCTAACCCTAAGCTACCCTTGACTGCTTCTGCCTCCAATAGATTTCCTAAGCACTAGTGTTTTAAGGAACAGGTTAAAAAGAGAATCCTAATGTGATTTCGTGGTCATGGGTGTGTTCCTTATCTTCTCCTAGTGTCTAAACTCTTCTCCATGGCTGGACCCCCAAATAATATTCCTTTACATGCTAAGGGGTATCTAGAGAGTGGGATAGGTTTAATAACTACCCTCACCCTAACACGTACCCTAACCCTAACCCCTACCCTAAGCCTAATGCGTACCCTAAACCTAACCCGTACCCTAAACCGAGCCCTAACCCTAACACTAACCCTAACCCTAACCCATACCCTACGCCCTACCCGAACCCCTCCCTCAACCCGTACCCTAAGCCGTACCCTAACCCTCACCCTAACCCTAACCCTAAACCTAAGCTACCCTTGACGCCTTCTGCCTCCAATAGATTTCCTAAGCACTAATATTTTAAGGAACAGGTTAAAAAGAGAATCCTAATGTGATTTCTTGATAATGGGTGTGTTCCTTATCTTCTCCTAGTGTCTAAACTCTTCTCTATGGCTGGACCCCCAAATAATATTCCTTTACGTGCTAAGGGATATCTAGAGAGTGGGATAGGTTTAATAACTACCCTCACCCTAACCCCTACCCTAACCCTAACGCCTACCCTAATCCTAACCCGTACGTTGAACCGAGCCCTAACCCTAACCCTAACCCATACCATACGCCGTACCCGAACCCCTCCACGAACTCGTACCCTAAGCCGTACCCTAACCCTAACCCTAATCCTAAGCTACCCTTCACTGCTTCTGCCTCCAATAGATGTCCTAAGCACTAGTGTTTTAAGGAACAGGTTAAAAAGAGAATCCTAATGTGATTTCTTGATAATGGGTGTGCTCCTTATCTTCTCCTAGTGTCTAAACTCTTCTCCAAGGCTGGACCCCCAAATAATATTCCGTTACGTTCTAAGCTGTATCTAGAGAGTGGGATAGGTTTAATAACTACTCTAACCCTAATGCTTACCCTAACCCTCTCCCATACCCTAACCCTAACCCGTACCCTAACCCTAACACCTACCTTAATCCTAACCGATACTCTAAACCGAGCCCTTACCCTAAAAGTAACCATAACCCTAATCCATACCCTATGCCATAACCGATTCCGTACCCGAACCCGTAACCTAAGCCGTACCCTCACCCTCACCCTAACCCTAACCCTTACCCTAAGCTACCCTTGACTGCTTCTGCCTCCAATAGATTTCCTAAGCACTAGTGTTTTAAGGAACAGGTTAAAAAGGGAATCCTAATGTGATTTCTTTAGAATGGGTGTGTTCCTTATCTTCTCCTAGTGTCTAAACTCTTCTCCATGGCTGGACCCCCAAATAATATTCCTTTACGTGCTAAGGGGTATCTAGAGAGTGGGATAGGTTTAATAACTAACCTCACCCTATCGCGTACCCTAACCCTAACCCCTCCCCTAAGACTAACGCGTACCCTAATCCTAACCCGTACCCTAAACCGAGCCCTAACCCTAACACTAACCGTAACCCTAACCCTAACCCATACCCTACGCCCTACCCGAACCCCTCCCCGAACCCGTACCCTAAGCCATACCCTAAACCTCACCCTAACCCTAACCCTAACCATAAGCTACCCTTGACTGCTTCTGCCTCCAATAGATTTCCTAAGCACTAGTGTTTTAAGGAACAGGTTAAAAAGAGAATCCTAATGTGATTTCGTGATAATGGGTGTGTTCCTTATCTTCTCCTCGTGTCTAAACTCTTCTCCATGGCTGGACCCCCAAATAATATTCCTTTACGTGCTAAGGGGTATCTAGAGAGTGGGATAGGTTTAATAACTACCCTCACCCTAACGCGTACCCTAACCCTAACCCCTACCCTAACCCTAATGCGTACCCTAATCCTAACCCGTACCCTAAACCGAGCCCTAACCCTAACACTAACCCTAACCCTAACCCTAACCCATACACTACGCCCTACCAGAACCCCTCCCCGAACCCGTACCCTAAGCCATACCCTAACCCTCACCCTAACCGTAACCCTAACCCTAAGCTACCCTTGACTGCTTCTGCCTCCAATAGATTCCCTAAGCACTAGTGTTTTAAGGAACAGGTTAAAAAGAGAATCCAAATGTGATTTCTTGATAATGGGTGTGTTCCTTATCTTCTCCTCGTGTCTAAACTCTTCTCCATGGCTGGACCCCCAAATAATATTCCTTTACGTGCTAAGGGGTATCTACAGAGTGGGATAGGTTTAATAACTAACCTCACCCTATCGCGTACCCTAACCCTAACCCCTACCCTAACCCGAACGCGTACCCTAATCCTAACCCTTACCCTAAACTGAGCCCTAACCCTAACACTAACCCTAACCCTAACCCTAACCCATACCCTACGCCCTACCCGAACCCCTCCCCGAACCCGTACCCTAAGCCGTACCCTAACCCTCACCCTAACCCTAACCCTAACCCTAAGCTACCCTTGATGGCTTCTGCCTCCAATAGATTTCCTAAGCACTAGTGTTTTAAGGAACAGGTTAAAAAGAGAATCCTAATGTGATTTCTTGATAATGGGTGTGTTCCTTATTTTCTCCTAGTGTCTAAACTCTTCTCCATGGCTGGACCCCCAAATAATATTTCTTTACGTGCTAAGGGGTATCTAGAGAGTGTGATAGGCTTAATAACTACCCTCACCCTAACGCGTACCCTAACCCTAACCCCTACCCTAACCCTAACGCGTACCCTAATCCTAACCCGTACCCTAAACCGAGCCCTAACCCTAACACTAGCGCTAACCCTAAACCTAACCCATACCCTACACCCTAACCGAACCCCTCCCCGAAGCCGTACCCTAAGCCGTACCCTAACCCTCACCCTAAACCTAACCCTAACCCTAAGCTACCCTTGACTGCTTCTGCCTCCAATAGATTTCCTAAGCACTAGTGTTTTAAGGAACAGGTTAAAAAGAGAATCCTAATGTGATTTCTTGATAATGGGTGTGTTCCTTATCTTCTCCTCGTGTCTAATCTCTTCTCCATGGCTGGACCCCCAAATAATATTCCTTTACGTGCTAAGGGGTATCTAGAGAGTGGGATAGGTTTAATAACTAACCTCACCCTATTGCGTACCCTAACCCTAACCCCTACCCTAACACTAACGCGTACCCTAATCCTAACCCGTACCCTAAACCGAGCCCTAACCCTAACACGAACCCTAACCCTAACCCTAACACATACCCTACGCCCTACCCGAACCCCTCCCTGAACCCGTACCCTAAGCCGTACCCTAACCCTCACCCTAACCCTAACCCTAACCCTAAGCTACCCTTGACTGATTCTGCCTCCAATAGATTTCCTAAGCACTAGTGTTTTAAGGAACAGGTTAAAAAGAGAATCCTAATGTGATTTCTTGATAATGGGTGTGTTCCTTAACTTCTCCTAGTGTCTAAACTCTTCCCCATGGCTGGACCCCCAAATAATATTCCTTTACGTGATAAGGGGTATCTAGAGAGTGGGATAGGTTTAATAACTACCCTCACCCTAACGCGTACCCTAACCCTAACCCCTACCCTAAGCCTAATGCGTACCCTAAACCTAACCCGTACCCTAAACCGAGCCCTAACCCTAACACTAACCCTAACCCTAACCCATACCCTACGCCCTACCCGAACCCCTCCCTCAACCCGTACCCTAAGCCGTACCCTAACCCTCACCCTAACCCTAACCCTAAACCTAAGCTACCCTTGACGCCTTCTGCCTCCAATAGATTTCCTAAGCACTAATATTTTAAGGAACAGGTTAAAAAGAGAATCCTAATGTGATTTCTTGATAATGGGTGTGTTCCTTATCTTCTCCTAGTGTCTAAACTCTTCTCTATGGCTGGATCCCCAAATAATATTCCTTTACGTGCTAAGGGATATCTAGAGAGTGGGATAGGTTTAATAACTACCCTCACCCTAACCCCTACCCTAACCCTAACGCGTACCCTAATCCTAACCCGTACGTTGAACCGAGCCCTAACCCTAACCCTAACCCATACCATACGCCGTACCCGAACCCCTCCACGAACTCGTACCCTAAGCCGTACCCTAACCCTAACCCTAATCCTAAGCTACCCTTCACTGCTTCTGCCTCCAATAGATGTCCTAAGCACTAGTGTTTTAAGGAACAGGTTAAAAAGAGAATCCTAATGTGATTTCTTGATAATGGGTGTGCTCCTTATCTTCTCCTAGTGTCTAAACTCTTCTCCAAGGCTGGACCCCCAAATAATATTCCGTTACGTTCTAAGCTGTATCTAGAGAGTGGGATAGGTTTAATAACTACCCTAACCCTAATGCTTACCCTAACCCTCTCCCATACCCTAACCCTAACCCGTACCCTAACCCTAACACCTACCTTAATCCTAACCGATACTCTAAACCGAGCCCTTACCCTAAAAGTAACCATAACCCTAATCCATACCCTATACCATAACCGATTCCGTACCCGAACCCGTAACCTAAGCCGTACCCTCACCCTCACCCTAACCCTAACCCTTACCCTAAGCTACCCTTGACTGCTTCTGCCTCCAATAGATTTCCTAAGCACTAGTGTTTTAAGGAACAGGTTAAAAAGGGAATCCTAATGTGATTTCTTTAGAATGGGTGTGTTCCTTATCTTCTCCTAGTGTCTAAACTCTTCTCCATGGCTGGACCCCCAAATAATATTCTTTACGTGCTAAGGGGTATCTAGAGAGTGGGATAGGTTTAATAACTAACCTCACCCTATCGCGTACCCTAACCCTAACCCCTCCCCTAAGACTAACGCGTACCCTAATCCTAACCCGTACCCTAAACCGAGCCCTAACCCTAACACTAACCCTAACCCTAACCGATACCCTACGCCCTACCCGAACCCCTCCCCGAACCCGTACCCTAAGCCATACCCTAAACCTCACCCTAACCCTAACCCTAACCCTAAGCTACCCTTGACTGCTTCTGCCTCCAATAGATTCCCTAAGCACTAGTGTTTTAAGGAACAGGTTAAAAAGAGAATCCTAATGTGATTTCTTGATAATGGGTGTGTTCCTTATCTTCTCCTAGTGTCTAAACTCTTCCCCATGGCTGGACCCCCAAATAATATTCCTTTACGTGCTAAGGGGTATCTAGAGAGTGGGATAGGTTTAATAACTACCCTCACCCTAACGCGTACCCTAACCCTAACCCCTACCCTAACCCTAACGCGTACCCTAATCCTAACCCGTACCCTAAACCGAGCCCTAACCCTAACACTAGCCCTAACCCTAACCCTAACCCATACACTACGCCCTACCCGAACCCCTCCCCAAAGCCGTAACCTAAGCCGTACCCTAACCCTCACCCTAACCCTAACCCTAACCCTAAGCTACCCTTTACTGCTTCTGCCTCCAATAGATTTCCTAAGCACTAGTGTTTTAAGGAACAGTTTAAAAAGAGAATCCTAATGTGATTTCTTGATAATGGGTTTGTTCCTTATCTTCTCCTAGTGTCTAAACTCTTCTCCATGGCTGGACCCCCAAATAATATTCCTTTACGTGCTAAGGGGTATCTAGAGAGTGGGATAGGTTTAATAACTAACCTCACCCTAACGCGTACCCTAACCCTAACCCCTACCCTAACACTAACGCGTACCCTAATCCTAACCCGTACCCTAAACCGAGCCCTAACCCTAACACTAACCCTAACTCTAACCCTAACCCATACCCTACTCCCTACACGAACCCCTAACCGAATCCGTACCCTAAGCCGTACCCTAACCCTCACCCTAACCCTAACCCTAACCCTAAGCTTCCCTTGACTGCTTCTGCCTCCAATAGATTTCCTAAGCACTAGTGTTTTAAGGACCAGGTTAAAAAGAGAATCCTAATGTGATTTCTTTATAATGGGTGTGTTCCTTATCTTCTCCTAGTGTCTAAACTCTTCCCCATGGCTGGACCCCCAAATAATATTCCTTTACGTGCTAAGGGGTATCTAGAGAGTGGGATAGGTTTAATAACTACCCTCACCCTAACGCGTACCCTAACCCTAACCCCTACCCTAACCCTAACGCGTACCCTAATCCTAACCCGTACCCTAAACCGAGCCCTAACCCTAACACTAGCCCTAACCCTAACCCTAACCCATACACTACGCCCTACCCGAACCCCTCCCCAAAGCCGTAACCTAAGCCGTACCCTAACCCTCACCCTAACCCTAACCCTAACCCTAAGCTACCCTTTACTGCTTCTGCCTCCAATAGATTTCCTAAGCACTAGTGTTTTAAGGAACAGTTTAAAAAGAGAATCCTAATGTGATTTCTTGATAATGGGTTTGTTCCTTATCTTCTCCTAGTGTCTAAACTCTTCTCCATGGCTGGACCCCCAAATAATATTCCTTTACGTGCTAAGGGGTATCTAGAGAGTGGGATAGGTTTAATAACTAACCTCACCCTAACGCGTACCCTAACCCTAACCCCTACCCTAACACTAATGCGTACCCTAATCCTAACCCGTACCCTAAACCGAGCCCTAACCCTAACACTAACCCTAACCCTAACCCTAACCCATACCCTACTCCCTACACGAACCCCTACCCGAATCCGTACCCTAAGCCGTACCCTAACCCTCACCCTAACCCTAACCCTAACCCTAAGCTTCCCTTGACTGCTTCTGCCTCCAATAGATTTCCTAAGCACTAGTGTTTTAAGGACCAGGTTAAAAAGAGAATCCTAATGTGATTTCTTGATAATGGGTGTGTTCCTTATCTTCTCCTAGTGTCTAAACTCTTCTCCATGGCTAGACCCCCAAATAATATTCCTTTACGTGCTAAGGGGTATCTAGAGAGTGGGATAGGTTTAATAACTAACCTCACCCTAACGCGTACCCTAACCCTAACCCCTACCCTAACCCTAATGCGTACCCTAATCCTAACCCGTACCCTAAACCGAGCCCTAACCCTAACACTAACCCTAACCCTAACCCTAACCCATACACTACGCCCTACCAGAACCCCTCCCCGAACCCGTACCCTAAGCCATACCCTAACCCTCACCCTAACCGTAACCCTAACCCTAAGCTACCCTTGACTGCTTCTGCCTCCAATAGATTCCCTAAGCACTAGTGTTTTAAGGAACAGGTTAAAAAGAGAATCCAAATGTGATTTCTTGATAATGGGTGTGTTCCTTATCTTCTCCTCGTGTCTAAACTCTTCTCCATGGCTGGACCCCCAAATAATATTCCTTTACGTGCTAAGGGGTATCTAGAGAGTGGGATAGGTTTAATAACTAACCTCACCCTATCGCATACCCTAACCCTAACCCCTACCCTAACCCGAACGCGTACCCTAATCCTAACCCGTACCCTAAACTGAGCCCTAACCCTAACACTAACCCTAACCCTAACCCTAACCCTAACCCTAACCCTAACCCTAACCCTAACCCTAACCCTAACCCTAACCCTAACCCTAACCTTCACCCTAACCCTAACCCTAACCCATACCCTTCGCCATATCCGAACCCCTCCCCGAACCCGTACCCTAAGCCGTACCCTAACCCTCACCCTAACCCTAACCCTAACCCTAAGCTACCCTTGACTGCTTCTGCCTCCAATAGATTTCCTAAGCACTAGTGTTTTAAGGAACAGGTTAAAAAGAGAATCCTAATGTGATTTCTTGATAATGGGTGTGTTCCTTATCTTCTCCTAGTGTCTAAACTCTTCCCCATGGCTGGACCCCCAAATAATATTCCTTTACGTGCTAAGGGGTATCTAGAGAGTGGGATAGGTTTAATAACTACCCTCACCCTAACGCGTACCCTAACCCTAACCCCTACCCTAACCCTAACGCGTACCCTAATCCTAACCCGTACCCTAAACCGAGCCCTAACCCTAACACTAGCCCTAACCCTAACCCTAACCCATACACTACGCCCTACCCGAACCCCTCCCCAAAGCCGTAACCTAAGCCGTACCCTAACCCTCACCCTAACCCTAACCCTAACCCTAAGCTACCCTTTACTGCTTCTGCCTCCAATAGATTTCCTAAGCACTAGTGTTTTAAGGAACAGTTTAAAAAGAGAATCCTAATGTGATTTCTTGATAATGGGTTTGTTCCTTATCTTCTCCTAGTGTCTAAACTCTTCTCCATGGCTGGACCCCCAAATAATATTCCTTTACGTGCTAAGGGGTATCTAGAGAGTGGGATAGGTTTAATAACTAACCTCACCCTAACGCGTACCCTAACCCTAACCCCTACCCTAACACTAACGCGTACCCTAATCCTAACCCGTACCCTAAACCGAGCCCTAACCCTAACACTAACCCTAACTCTAACCCTAACCCATACCCTACTCCCTACACGAACCCCTACCCGAATCCGTACCCTAAGCCGTACCCTAACCCTCACCCTAACCCTAACCCTAACCCTAAGCTTCCCTTGACTGCTTCTGCCTCCAATAGATTTCCTAAGCACTAGTGTTTTAAGGACCAGGTTAAAAAGAGAATCCTAATGTGATTTCTTTATAATGGGTGTGTTCCTTATCTTCTCCTAGTGTCTAAACTCTTCTCCATGGCTAGACCCCCAAATAATATTCCTTTACGTGCTAAGGGGTATCTAGAGAGTGGGATAGGTTTAATAACTACCCTCATCCTAATGCGTAACCTAACCCTAACACCTACCCTAACCCTAACGCGTACCCTAATCCTAAAACGTACCCTAAACCGAGCCCTAACGCTAACACTAGCCCTAACCCTAACCCTAACCCATACCCTACGCCCTACCCGAACCCCTCCCCGAACCCGTACCCTAAGCCGTACCCTATCCCTCACCCTAACCCTAACCCTAACCCTAAGCTACCCTTGACTGCCTCTGCCTCCAATAGATTTCCTAAGCACTAGTATTTTAAGGAACAGGTTAAAAAGAGATTCCTAATGTGATTTCGTGATAATGGGTGTGTTCCTTATCTTCTCCTAGTGTCTAAACTCTTCTCCATGGCTGGACCCCCAAATAATATTCCTTTACGTGCTAAGGGGTATCTAGAAAGTGGGATAGGTTTAATAACTACCCTCACCCTAACGCGTACCCTAACCCTAACCCCTACCCTAAGCCTAACGCGTACCCTAATCCTAACCCGTACCCTAAACCGAGCCCTAACCCTAACACTAACCCTATCCCTAACCCATACCCTACGCCCTACCCGAACCCCTCCCTCAACCCGTACCCTAAGCCGTACCCTAACTCTCACCCTAACCCTAACCCTAACCCTAAGATACCCTTGACGCCTTCTGCCTCCAATAGATTTCCTAAGCACTAGTGTTTTAAGGAACAGGTTAAAAAGAGAATCCTAATGTGATTTCTTGATAATGGGTGTGTTCCTTATCTTCTCCTCGTGTCTAAATTCTTCTTCATGGCTGGACCCCCAAATAATATTCCTTTACGTGCTAAGGGGTATCTAGAGAGTGGGATAGGTTTAATAACTACCCTCACCCTAACGCGTACCCTAACCCTAACCCCTACCCTAAGCCTAATGCGTACCCTAAACCTAACCCGTACCCTAAACCGAGCCCTAACCCTAACACTAACCCTAACCCTAACCCATACCCTACGCCCTACCCGAACCCCTCCCTCAACCCGTACCCTAAGCCGTACCCTAACCCTCACCCTAACCCTAACCCTAAACCTAAGCTACCCTTGACGCCTTCTGCCTCCAATAGATTTCCTAAGCACTAATATTTTAAGGAACAGGTTAAAAAGAGAATCCTAATGTGATTTCTTGATAATGGGTGTGTTCCTTATCTTCTCCTAGTGTCTAAACTCTTCTCTATGGCTGGACCCCCAAATAATATTCCTTTACGTGCTAAGGGATATCTAGAGAGTGGGATAGGTTTAATAACTACCCTCACCCTAACCCCTACCCTAACCCTAACGCGTACCCTAATCCTAACCCGTACGTTGAACCGAGCCCTAACCCTAACCCTAACCCATACCATACGCTGTACCCGAACCCCTCCACGAACTCGTACCCTAAGCCGTACCCTAACCCTAACCCTAATCCTAAGCTACCCTTCACTGCTTCTGCCTCCAATAGATGTCCTAAGCACTAGTGTTTTAAGGAACAGGTTAAAAAGAGAATCCTAATGTGATTTCTTGATAATGGGTGTGCTCCTTATCTTCTCCTAGTGTCTAAACTCTTCTCCAAGGCTGGACCCCCAAATAATATTCCGTTACGTTCTAAGCTGTATCTAGAGAGTGGGATAGGTTTAATAACTACCCTAACCCTAATGCTTACCCTAACCCTCTCCCATACCCTAACCCTAACCCGTACCCTAACCCTAACACCTACCTTAATCCTAACCGATACTCTAAACCGAGCCCTTACCCTAAAAGTAACCATAACCCTAATCCATACCCTATGCCATAACCGATTCCGTACCCGAACCCGTAACCTAAGCCGTACCCTCACCCTCACCCTAACCCTAACCCTTACCCTAAGCTACCCTTGACTGCTTCTGCCTCCAATAGATTTCCTAAGCACTAGTGTTTTAAGGAACAGGTTAAAAAGGGAATCCTAATGTGATTTCTTTAGAATGGGTGTGTTCCTTATCTTCTCCTAGTGTCTAAACTCTTCTCCATGGCTGGACCCCCAAATAATATTCCTTTACGTGCTAAGGGGTATCTAGAGAGTGGGATAGGTTTAATAACTAACCTCACCCTATCGCGTACCCTAACCCTAACCCCTCCCCTAAGACTAACGCGTACCCTAATCCTAACCCGTACCCTAAACCGAGCCCTAACCCTAACACTAACCCTAACCCTAACCCTAACCCATACCCTACGCCCTACCCGAACCCCTCCCCGAACCCGTACCCTAAGCCATACCCTAAACCTCACCCTAACCCTAACCCTAACCCTAAGCTACCCTTGACTGCTTCTGCCTCCAATAGATTTCCTAAGCACTAGTGTTTTAAGGAACAGGTTAAAAAGAGAATCCTAATGTGATTTCGTGATAATGGGTGTGTTCCTTATCTTCTCCTCGTGTCTAAACTCTTCTCCATGGCTGGACCCCCAAATAATATTCCTTTACGTGCTAAGGGGTATCTAGAGAGTGGGATAGGTTTAATAACTACCCTCACCCTAACGCGTACCCTAACCCTAACCCCTACCCTAACCCTAATGCGTACCCTAATCCTAACCCGTACCCTAAACCGAGCCCTAACCCTAACACTAACCCTAACCCTAACCCTAACCCATACACTACGCCCTACCAGAACCCCTCCCCGAACCCGTACCCTAAGCCATACCCTAACCCTCACCCTAACCGTAACCCTAACCCTAAGCTACCCTTGACTGCTTCTGCCTCCAATAGATTCCCTAAGCACTAGTGTTTTAAGGAACAGGTTAAAAAGAGAATCCAAATGTGATTTCTTGATAATGGGTGTGTTCCTTATCTTCTCCTCGTGTCTAAACTCTTCTCCATGGCTGGACCCCCAAATAATATTCCTTTACGTGCTAAGGGGTATCTAGAGAGTGGGATAGGTTTAATAACTAACCTCACCCTATCGCGTACCCTAACCCTAACCCCTACCCTAACCCGAACGCGTACCCTAATCCTAACCCGTACCCTAAACTGAGCCCTAACCCTAACACTAACCCTAACCCTAACCCTAACCCATACCCTACGCCCTACCCGAACCCCTCCCCGAACCCGTACCCTAAGCCGTACCCTAACCCTCACCCTAACCCTAACCCTAACCCTAAGCTACCCTTGATGGCTTCTGCCTCCAATAGATTTCCTAAGCACTAGTGTTTCAAGGAACAGGTTAAAAAGAGAATCCTAATGTGATTTCTTGATAATGGGTGTGTTCCTTATTTTCTCCTAGTGTCTAAACTCTTCTCCATGGCTGGACCCCCAAATAATATTTCTTTACGTGCTAAGGGGTATCTAGAGAGTGTGATAGGCTTAATAACTACCCTCACCCTAACGCGTACCCTAACCCTAACCCCTACCCTAACCCTAACGCGTACCCTAATCCTAACGCGTACCCTAAACCGAGCCCTAACCCTAACACTAGCGCTAAACCTAAACCTAACCCATACCCTACGCCCTAACCGAACCCCTCCCCGAACCCGTACCCTAAGCCGTACCCTAACCCTCACCCTAACCCTAACCCTAACCCATACCCTACGCCATATCCGAACCCCTCCCCGAACCCGTACCCTAAGCCGTACCCTAAACCTCACCCTAACCCTAACCCTAACCCTAAGCTACCCTTGACTGCTTCTGCCTCCAATAGATTTCCTAAGCACTAGTGTTTTAAGGAACAGGTTAAAAAGAGAATCCTAATGTGATTTCTTGATAATGGGTGTGTTCCTTATCTTCTCCTCGTGTCTAATCTCTTCTCCATGGCTGGACCCCCAAATAATATTCCTTTTCGTGCTAAGGGGTATCTAGAGAGTGGGATAGGTTTAATAACTAACCTCACCCTATTGCGTACCCTAACCCTAACCCCTACCCTAACACTAACCCGTACCCTAATCCTAACCCGTACCTTAAACCGAGCCCTAACCCTAACACGAACCCTAACCCTAACCCTAACACATACCCTACGGCCTACCCGAACCCCTCCCTGAACCCGTACCCTAAGCCGTACCCTAACCCTCATCCTAACCCTAACCCTAATCCTAAGCTACCCTTGACTGATTCTGCCTCCAATAGATTTCCTAAGCACTAGTGTTTTAAGGAACAGGTTAAAAAGAGAATCCTAATGTGATTTCTTGATAATGGGTGTGTTCCTTATCTTCTCCTAGTGTCTAAACTCTTCCCCATGGCTGGACCCCCAAATAATATTCCTTTACGTGCTAAGGGGTATCTAGAGAGTGGGATAGGTTTAATAACTACCCTCACCCTACCGCGTACCCTAACCCTAACCCCTACCCTAACCCTAACGCGTACCCTAATCTTAACCCGTACCCTAAACCGAGCCCTAACCCTAACACTAGCCCTAACCCTAACCCTAACCCATACACTACGCCCTACCCGAACCCCTCCCCAAAGCCGTAACCTAAGCCGTACCCTAACCCTCACCCTAACCCTAACCCTAACCCTAAGCTACCCTTTACTGCTTCTGCCTCCAATAGATTTCCTAAGCACTAGTGTTTTAAGGAACAGTTTAAAAAGAGAATCCTAATGTGATTTCTTGATAATGGGTTTGTTCCTTATCTTCTCCTAGTGTCTAAACTCTTCTCCATGGCTGGACCCCCAAATAATATTCCTTTACGTGCTAAGGGGTATCTAGAGAGTGGGATAGGTTTAATAACTAACCTCACCCTAACGCGTACCCTAACCCTAACCCCTACCCTAACACTAACGCGTACCCTAATCCTAACCCGTACCCTAAACCGAGCCCTAACCCTAACACTAACCCTAACTCTAACCCTAACCCATACCCTACTCCCTACACGAACCCCTAACCGAATCCGTACCCTAAGCCGTACCCTAACCCTCACCCTAACCCTAACCCTAACCCTAAGCTTCCCTTGACTGCTTCTGCCTCCAATAGATTTCCTAAGCACTAGTGTTTTAAGGACCAGGTTAAAAAGAGAATCCTAATGTGATTTCTTTATAATGGGTGTGTTCCTTATCTTCTCCTAGTGTCTAAACTCTTCTCCATGGCTAGACCCCCAAATAATATTCCTTTACGTGCTAAGGGGTATCTAGAGAGTGGGATAGGTTTAATAACTACCCTCATCCTAATGCGTACCCTAACCCTAACACCTACCCTAACCCTAACGCGTACCCTAATCCTAAAACGTACCCTAAACCGAGCCCTAACGCTAACACTAGCCCTAACCCTAACCCTAACCCATACCCTACGCCCTACCCGAACCCCTCCCCGAACCCGTACCCTAAGCCGTACCGTATCCCTCACCCTAACCCTAACCCTAACCCTAAGCTACCCTTGACTGCCTCTGCCTCTAATAGATTTCCTAAGCACTAGTGTTTTAAGGAACAGGTTAAAAAGAGAATACTAATGTGATTTCGTGATAATGGGTGTGTTCCTTATCTTCTCCTAGTGTCTAAACTCTTCTCTAAGGCTGGACCCCCAAATAATATTCCTTTACGTGCTAAGGGGTATCTAGAAAGTGGGATAGGTTTAATAACTACCCTCACCCTAACGCGTACCCTAACCCTAACCCCTACCCTAAGCCTAACGCGTACCCTAATCCTAAACCGTACCCTAAACCGAGCCCTAACCCTAACACTAACCCTATCCCTAACCCATACCCTACGCCCTACCCGAACCCCTCCCTCAACCCGTACCCTAAGCCGTACCCTAACTCTCACCCTAACCCTAACCCTAACCCTAAGCTACCCTTGACGCCTTCTGCCTCCAATAGATTTCCTAAGCACTAGTGTTTTAAGGAACAGGTTAAAAAGAGAATCCCAATGTGATTTCTTGATAATGGGTGTGTTCCTTATCTTCTCCTCGTGTCTAAATTCTTCTTCATGGCTGGACCCCCAAATAATATGCCTTTACGTGCTAAGGGGTATCTAGAGAGAGGGAGAGGTTTAATAACTACCCTCACCCTAACGCGTTCCCTAACCCTAACCCCTACCCTAACACTAACGCGTACCCTAATCCTAACCCGTACCCTAAACCGAGCCCTAACCCTAACACTAACCCTAACCCTAACCCTAACCCATACCCTACGCCCTACACGAACCCCTCCCTGAACCCGTACCTTAAGCCGTACCCTAACCCTCAATCTAACCCTAACCCTAACCCTAAGCTACCCTTGACTGCTTCTGCCTCCAATAGATTTCCGAAGCACTAGTGTTTTAAGGAACAGTTTAAAAAGAGAATCCTAATGTGATTTCTTGATAATGGGTGTGTTCCTTAACTTCTCCTAGTGTCTAAACTCTTCTCCATGGCTGGATCCCCAAATAATATTCCTTTACGTGCTAAGGGGTATCTAGAGAGTGGGATAGGTTTAATAACTAACCTCACCCTATCGCGTACCCTAACCCTAACCCCTACCCTAACACTAACGCGTACACTAATCCTAACCCGTACCCTAAACCGAGCCCTAACCCTAACACTAACCCTAACCCTAACCCTAACCCATACCCTACGCCCCACCCGAACCCCTCCCCGTACCCATACCCTAAGCCGTACCCTAACCCTCACCCTAACCCTAACCCTAACCCTAAGCTACCCTTGACTGCTTCTGCCTCCAATAGATTTCCTAAGCACTAGTGTTTTAAGGAACAGGTTAAAAAGAGAATCCTAATGTGATTTCGTGGTCATGGGTGTGTTCCGTATCTTCTCCTAGTGTCTAAACTCTTCTCCATGGCTGGACCCCCAAATAATTTTCCTTTACGTGCTAAGGGGTATCTAGAGAGTGGGATAGGTTTAATAACTACCCTCACCCTAACGCGTACCCTAACCCTAACCCCTACCCTAAGCCTAATGCGTACCCTAAACCTAACCCGTACCCTAAACCGAGCCCTAACCCTAACACTAACCCTAACCCTAACCCATACCCTACGCCCTACCCGAACCCCTCCCTCAACCCGTACCCTAAGCCGTACCCTAACCCTCACCCTAACCCTAACCCTAAACCTAAGCTACCCTTGACGCCTTCTGCCTCCAATAGATTTCCTAAGCACTAATATTTTAAGGAACAGGTTAAAAAGAGAATCCTAATGTGATTTCTTGATAATGGGTGTGTTCCTTATCTTCTCCTAGTGTCTAAACTCTTCTCTATGGCTGGACCCGCAAATAATATTCCTTTACGTGCTAAGGGATATCTAGAGAGTGGGATAGGTTTAATAACTACCCTCACCCTAACCCCTACCCTAACCCTAACGCGTACCCTAATCCTAACCCGTACGTTGAACCGAGCCCTAACCCTAACCCTAACCCATACCATACGCCGTACCCGAACCCCTCCACGAACTCGTACCCTAAGCCATACCCTAACCCTAACCCTAATCCTAAGCTACCCTTCACTGCTTCTGCCTCCAATAGATGTCCTAAGCACTAGTGTTTTAAGGAACAGGTTAAAAAGAGAATCCTAATGTGATTTTTTGATGATGGGTGTGTTCCTTATCTTCTCCTAGTGTCTAAACTCTTCTCCAAGGCTGGACCCCCAAATAATATTCCGTTACGTTCTAAGCTGTATCTAGAGAGTGGGATAGGTTTAATAACTACCCTAACCCTAATGCTTACCCTAACCCTCTCCCATACCCTAACCCTAACCCGTACCCTAACCCTAACACCTACCTTAATCCTAACCGATACTCTAAACCGAGCCCTTACCCTAAAAGTAACCATAACCCTAATCCATACCCTATGCCATAACCGATTCCGTACCCGAACCCGTAACCTAAGCCGTACCCTCACCCTCACCCTAACCCTAACCCTTACCCTAAGCTACCCTTGACTGCTTCTGCCTCCAATAGATTTCCTAAGCACTAGTGTTTTAAGGAACAGGTTAAAAAGGGAATCCTAATGTGATTTCTTTAGAATGGGTGTGTTCCTTATCTTCTCCTAGTGTCTAAACTCTTCTCCATGGCTGGACCCCCAAATAATATTTCTTTACGTGCTAAGGGGTATCTAGAGAGTGTGATAGGCTTAATAACTACCCTCACCCTAACGCGTACCCTAACCCTAACCCCTACCCTAACCCTAACGCGTACCCTAATCCTAACCCGTACCCTAAACCGAGCCCTAACCCTAACACTAGCGCTAACCCTAAACCTAAACCATACCCTACGCCCTACCCGAACCCCTCCCCGAACCCGTACCCTAAGCCGTACCCTAACCCTCACCCTAACCCTAACCCTAACCCATACCCTACGCCATATCCGAACCCCTCCCCGAACCCGTACCCTAAGCCGTACCCTAAACCTCACCCTAACCCTAACCCTAACCCTAAGCTACCCTTGACTGCTTCTGCCTCCAATAGATTTCCTAAGCACTAGTGTTTTAAGGAACAGGTTAAAAAGAGAATCCTAATGTGATTTCTTGATAATGGGTGTGTTCCTTATCTTCTCCTCGTGTCTAATCTCTTCTCCATGGCTGGACCCCCAAATAATATTCCTTTTCGTGCTAAGGGGTATCTAGAGAGTGGGATAGGTTTAATAACTAACCTCACCCTATTGCGTACCCTAACCCTAACCCCTACCCTAACACTAACCCGTACCCTAATCCTAACCCGTACCTTAAACCGAGCCCTAACCCTAACACGAACCCTAACCCTAACCCTAACACATACCCTACGGCCTACCCGAACCCCTCCCTGAACCCGTACCCTAAGCCGTACCCTAACCCTCATCCTAACCCTAACCCTAATCCTAAGCTACCCTTGACTGATTCTGCCTCCAATAGATTTCCTAAGCACTAGTGTTTTAAGGAACAGGTTAAAAAGAGAATCCTAATGTGATTTCTTGATAATGGGTGTGTTCCTTATCTTCTCCTAGTGTCTAAACTCTTCCCCATGGCTGGACCCCCAAATAATATTCCTTTACGTGCTAAGGGGTATCTAGAGAGTGGGATAGGTTTAATAACTACCCTCACCCTACCGCGTACCCTAACCCTAACCCCTACCCTAACCCTAACGCGTACCCTAATCTTAACCCGTACCCTAAACCGAGCCCTAACCCTAACACTAGCCCTAACCCTAACCCTAACCCATACACTACGCCCTACCCGAACCCCTCCCCAAAGCCGTAACCTAAGCCGTACCCTAACCCTCACCCTAACCCTAACCCTAACCCTAAGCTACCCTTTACTGCTTCTGCCTCCAATAGATTTCCTAAGCACTAGTGTTTTAAGGAACAGTTTAAAAAGAGAATCCTAATGTGATTTCTTGATAATGGGTTTGTTCCTTATCTTCTCCTAGTGTCTAAACTCTTCTCCATGGCTGGACCCCCAAATAATATTCCTTTACGTGCTAAGGGGTATCTAGAGAGTGGGATAGGTTTAATAACTAACCTCACCCTAACGCGTACCCTAACCCTAACCCCTACCCTAACACTAACGCGTACCCTAATCCTAACCCGTACCCTAAACCGAGCCCTAACCCTAACACTAACCCTAACTCTAACCCTAACCCATACCCTACTCCCTACACGAACCCCTAACCGAATCCGTACCCTAAGCCGTACCCTAACCCTCACCCTAACCCTAACCCTAACCCTAAGCTTCCCTTGACTGCTTCTGCCTCCAATAGATTTCCTAAGCACTAGTGTTTTAAGGACCAGGTTAAAAAGAGAATCCTAATGTGATTTCTTTATAATGGGTGTGTTCCTTATCTTCTCCTAGTGTCTAAACTCTTCTCCATGGCTAGACCCCCAAATAATATTCCTTTACGTGCTAAGGGGTATCTAGAGAGTGGGATAGGTTTAATAACTACCCTCATCCTAATGCGTACCCTAACCCTAACACCTACCCTAACCCTAACGCGTACCCTAATCCTAAAACGTACCCTAAACCGAGCCCTAACGCTAACACTAGCCCTAACCCTAACCCTAACCCATACCCTACGCCCTACCCGAACCCCTCCCCGAACCCGTACCCTAAGCCGTACCGTATCCCTCACCCTAACCCTAACCCTAACCCTAAGCTACCCTTGACTGCCTCTGCCTCTAATAGATTTCCTAAGCACTAGTGTTTTAAGGAACAGGTTAAAAAGAGAATACTAATGTGATTTCGTGATAATGGGTGTGTTCCTTATCTTCTCCTAGTGTCTAAACTCTTCTCTAAGGCTGGACCCCCAAATAATATTCCTTTACGTGCTAAGGGGTATCTAGAAAGTGGGATAGGTTTAATAACTACCCTCACCCTAACGCGTACCCTAACCCTAACCCCTACCCTAAGCCTAACGCGTACCCTAATCCTAAACCGTACCCTAAACCGAGCCCTAACCCTAACACTAACCCTATCCCTAACCCATACCCTACGCCCTACCCGAACCCCTCCCTCAACCCGTACCCTAAGCCGTACCCTAACTCTCACCCTAACCCTAACCCTAACCCTAAGCTACCCTTGACGCCTTCTGCCTCCAATAGATTTCCTAAGCACTAGTGTTTTAAGGAACAGGTTAAAAAGAGAATCCCAATGTGATTTCTTGATAATGGGTGTGTTCCTTATCTTCTCCTCGTGTCTAAATTCTTCTTCATGGCTGGACCCCCAAATAATATGCCTTTACGTGCTAAGGGGTATCTAGAGAGAGGGAGAGGTTTAATAACTACCCTCACCCTAACGCGTTCCCTAACCCTAACCCCTACCCTAACACTAACGCGTACCCTAATCCTAACCCGTACCCTAAACCGAGCCCTAACCCTAACACTAACCCTAACCCTAACCCTAACCCATACCCTACGCCCTACACGAACCCCTCCCTGAACCCGTACCTTAAGCCGTACCCTAACCCTCAATCTAACCCTAACCCTAACCCTAAGCTACCCTTGACTGCTTCTGCCTCCAATAGATTTCCGAAGCACTAGTGTTTTAAGGAACAGTTTAAAAAGAGAATCCTAATGTGATTTCTTGATAATGGGTGTGTTCCTTAACTTCTCCTAGTGTCTAAACTCTTCTCCATGGCTGGATCCCCAAATAATATTCCTTTACGTGCTAAGGGGTATCTAGAGAGTGGGATAGGTTTAATAACTAACCTCACCCTATCGCGTACCCTAACCCTAACCCCTACCCTAACACTAACGCGTACACTAATCCTAACCCGTACCCTAAACCGAGCCCTAACCCTAACACTAACCCTAACCCTAACCCTAACCCATACCCTACGCCCCACCCGAACCCCTCCCCGTACCCATACCCTAAGCCGTACCCTAACCCTCACCCTAACCCTAACCCTAACCCTAAGCTACCCTTGACTGCTTCTGCCTCCAATAGATTTCCTAAGCACTAGTGTTTTAAGGAACAGGTTAAAAAGAGAATCCTAATGTGATTTCGTGGTCATGGGTGTGTTCCGTATCTTCTCCTAGTGTCTAAACTCTTCTCCATGGCTGGACCCCCAAATAATTTTCCTTTACGTGCTAAGGGGTATCTAGAGAGTGGGATAGGTTTAATAACTACCCTCACCCTAACGCGTACCCTAACCCTAACCCCTACCCTAAGCCTAATGCGTACCCTAAACCTAACCCGTACCCTAAACCGAGCCCTAACCCTAACACTAACCCTAACCCTAACCCATACCCTACGCCCTACCCGAACCCCTCCCTCAACCCGTACCCTAAGCCGTACCCTAACCCTCACCCTAACCCTAACCCTAAACCTAAGCTACCCTTGACGCCTTCTGCCTCCAATAGATTTCCTAAGCACTAATATTTTAAGGAACAGGTTAAAAAGAGAATCCTAATGTGATTTCTTGATAATGGGTGTGTTCCTTATCTTCTCCTAGTGTCTAAACTCTTCTCTATGGCTGGACCCGCAAATAATATTCCTTTACGTGCTAAGGGATATCTAGAGAGTGGGATAGGTTTAATAACTACCCTCACCCTAACCCCTACCCTAACCCTAACGCGTACCCTAATCCTAACCCGTACGTTGAACCGAGCCCTAACCCTAACCCTAACCCATACCATACGCCGTACCCGAACCCCTCCACGAACTCGTACCCTAAGCCATACCCTAACCCTAACCCTAATCCTAAGCTACCCTTCACTGCTTCTGCCTCCAATAGATGTCCTAAGCACTAGTGTTTTAAGGAACAGGTTAAAAAGAGAATCCTAATGTGATTTTTTGATGATGGGTGTGTTCCTTATCTTCTCCTAGTGTCTAAACTCTTCTCCAAGGCTGGACCCCCAAATAATATTCCGTTACGTTCTAAGCTGTATCTAGAGAGTGGGATAGGTTTAATAACTACCCTAACCCTAATGCTTACCCTAACCCTCTCCCATACCCTAACCCTAACCCGTACCCTAACCCTAACACCTACCTTAATCCTAACCGATACTCTAAACCGAGCCCTTACCCTAAAAGTAACCATAACCCTAATCCATACCCTATGCCATAACCGATTCCGTACCCGAACCCGTAACCTAAGCCGTACCCTCACCCTCACCCTAACCCTAACCCTTACCCTAAGCTACCCTTGACTGCTTCTGCCTCCAATAGATTTCCTAAGCACTAGTGTTTTAAGGAACAGGTTAAAAAGGGAATCCTAATGTGATTTCTTTAGAATGGGTGTGTTCCTTATCTTCTCCTAGTGTCTAAACTCTTCTCCATGGCTGGACCCCCAAATAATATTTCTTTACGTGCTAAGGGGTATCTAGAGAGTGTGATAGGCTTAATAACTACCCTCACCCTAACGCGTACCCTAACCCTAACCCCTACCCTAACCCTAACGCGTACCCTAATCCTAACCCGTACCCTAAACCGAGCCCTAACCCTAACACTAGCGCTAACCCTAAACCTAAACCATACCCTACGCCCTACCCGAACCCCTCCCCGAACCCGTACCCTAAGCCGTACCCTAACCCTCACCCTAACCCTAACCCTAACCCATACCCTACGCCATATCCGAACCCCTCCCCGACCCCGTACCCTAAGCCGTACCCTAACCCTAACCCTAACCCTAAGCTACCCTTGACTGCTTCTGCCTCCAATAGATTTCCTAAGCACTAGTGTTTTAAGGAACAGGTTAAAAAGAGAATCCTAATGTGATTTCTTGATAATGGGTGTGTTCCTTATCTTCTCCTCGTGTCTAATCTCTTCTCCATGGCTGGACCCCCAAATAATATTCCTTTACGTGCTAAGGGGTATCTAGAGAGTGGGATAGGTTTAATAACTAACCTCACCCTATTGCGTACCCTAACCCTAACCCCTACCCTAACACTAACGCGTACCCTAATCCTAACCCGTACCCTAAACCGAGCCCTAACCCTAACACGAACCCTAACCCTAACCCTAACACATACCCTACGCCCTACCCGAACCCCTCCCTGAACCCGTACCCTAAGCTGTACCCTAACCCTCACCCTAACCCTAACCCTAACCCTAAGCTACCCTTGACTGATTCTGCCTCCAATAGATTTCCTAAGCACTAGTGTTTTAAGGAACAGGTTAAAAAGAGAATCCTAATGTGATTTCTTGATAATGGGTGTGTTCCTTATCTTCTCCTAGTGTCTAAACTCTTCCCCATGGCTGGACCCCCAAATAATATTCCTTTACGTGCTAAGGGGTATCTAGAGAGTGGGATAGGTTTAATAACTACCCTCACCCTAACGCGTACCCTAACCCTAACCCCTACCCTAACCCTAACGCGTACCCTATTCCTAACCCGTACCCTAAACCGAGCCCTAACCCTAACACTAGCCCTAACCCTAACCCTAACCCATACACTACGCCCTACCCGAACCCCTCCCCAAAGCCGTAACCTAAGCCGTACCCTAACCCTCACCCTAACCCTAACCCTAACCCTAAGCTACCCTTTACTGCTTCTGCCTCCAATAGATTTCCTAAGCACTAGTGTTTTAAGGAACAGTGTAAAAAGAGAATCCTAATGTGATTTCTTGATAATGGGTTTGTTCCTTATCTTCTCCTAGTGTCTAAACACTTCTCCATGGCTGGACCCCCAAATAATATTCCTTTACGTGCTAAGGGGTATCTAGAGAGTGGGATAGGTTTAATAACTAACCTCACCCTAACGCGTACCCTAACCCTAACCCCTACCCTAACACTAACGCGTACCCTAATCCTAACCCGTACCCTAAACCGAGCCCTAACCCTAACACTAACCCTAACCCTAACCCTAACCCATACCCTACTCCCTACACGAACCCCTACCCGAATCCGTACCCTAAGCCGTACCCTAACCCTCACCCTAACCCTAACCCTAACCCTAAGCTTCCCTTGACTGCTTCTGCCTCCAATAGATTTCCTAAGCACTAGTGTTTTAAGGACCAGGTTAAAAAGAGAATCCTAATGTGATTTCTTTATAATGGGTGTGTTCCTTAACTTCTCCTAGTGTCTAAACTCTTCTCCATGGCTAGACCCCCAAATAATATTCCTTTACGTGCTAAGGGGTATCTAGAGAGTGGGATAGGTTTAATAACTACCCTCATCCTAATGCGTACCCTAACCCTAACACCTACCCTAACCCTAACGCGTACCCTAATCCTAAAACGTACCCTAAACCGAGCCCTAACGCTAACGCTAGCCCTAACCCTAACCCTAACCCATACCCTACGCCCTACCCGAACCCCTCCCCGAACCCGTACCCTAAGCCGTACCCTAAACCTCACCCTAACCCTAACCCTAAACCTAAGCTACCCTTGATGGCTTCTGCCTCCAATAGATTTCCTAAGCACTAGTGTTTTAAGGAACAGGTTAAAAAGAGAATCCTAATGTGATTTCTTGATAATGGGTGTGTTCCTTATTTTCTCCTAGTGTCTAAACTCTTCTCCATGGCTGGACCCCCAAATAATATGTCTTTACGTGCTAAGGGGTATCTAGAGAGTGTGATAGGCTTAATAACTACCCTCACCCTAACGCATACCCTAACCCTAACCCTTACCCTAACCCTAACGCGTACCCTAATCCTAACCCGTACCCTAAACCGAGCCCTAACCCTAACACTAGCGCTAACCCTAAACCTAACACATACCCTACGCCCTAACCGAACCCCTCCCCGAACCCGTACCCTAAGCCGTACCCTAACCCTCACCCTAACCCTAACCCTAACCCATACCCTACGCCATATCCGAACCCCTCCCCGAACCCGTACCCTAAGCCGTACCCTAACCCTAACCCTAACCCTAAGCTACCCTTGACTGCTTCTGCCTCCAATAGATTTCCTAAGCACTAGTGTTTTAAGGAACAGGTTAAAAAGAGAATCCTAATGTGATTTCTTGATAATGGGTGTGTTCCTTATCTTCTCCTCGTGTCTAATCTCTTCTCCATGGCTGGACCCCCGAATAATATTCCTTTACGTGCTAAGGGGTATCTAGAGAGTGGGATAGGTTTAATAACTAACCTCACCGTATTGCGTACCCTAACCCTAACCCCTACCCTAACACTAACGCGTACCCTAATCCTAACCCGTACCCTAAACCGAGCCCTAACCCTAACACGAACCCTAACCCTAACCCTAACACATACCCTACGCCCTACCCGAAACCCTCCCTGAACCCGTACCCTAAGCCGTACCCTAACCCTCACCCTAACCCTAACCCTAACCCTAAGCTACCCTTGACTGATTCTGCCTCCAATAGATTTCCTAAGCACTAGTGTTTTAAGGAACAGGTTAAAAAGAGAATCCTAATGTGATTTCTTGATAATGGGTGTGTTCCTTATCTTCTCCTAGTGTCTAAACTCTTCCCCATGGCTGGACCCCCAAATAATATTCCTTTACGTGCTAAGGGGTATCTAGAGAGTGGGATAGGTTTAATAACTACCCTCACCCTAACGCGTACCCTAACCCTAACCCCTACCCTAACCCTAACGCGTACCCTAATCCTAACCCGTACCCTAAACCGAGCGCTAACCCTAACACTAGCCCTAACCCTAACCCTAACCCATACACTACGCCCTACCCGAACCCCTCCCCAAAGCCGTAACCTAAGCCGTACCCTAACCCTCACCCTAACCCTAACCCTAACACTAAGCTACCCTTTACTGCTTCTGCCTCCAATAGATTTCCTAAGCACTAGTGTTTTAAGGAACAGTTTAAAAAGAGAATCCTAATGTGATTTCTTGATAATGGGTTTGTTCCTTATCTTCTCCTAGTGTCTAAACTCTTCTCCATGGCTGGACCCCCAAATAATATTCCTTTACGTGCTAAGGGGTATCTAGAGAGTGGGATAGGTTTAATAACTAACCTCACCCTAACGCGTACCCTAACCCTAACCCCTACCCTAACACTAACGCGTACCCTAATCCTAACCCGTACCCTAAACCGAGCCCTAACCCTAACACTAACCCTAACCCTAACCCTAACCCATACCCTACTCCCTACACGAACCCCTACCCGAATCCGTACCCTAAGCCGTACCCTAACCCTCACCCTAACCCTAACCCTAACCCTAAGCTTCCCTTGACTGCTTCTGCCTCCAATAGATTTCCTAAGCACTAGTGTTTTAAGGACCAGGTTAAAAAGAGAATCCTAATGTGATTTCTTTATAATGGGTGTGTTCCTTAACTTCTCCTAGTGTCTAAACTCTTCTCCATGGCTAGACCCCCAAATAATATTCCTTTACGTGCTAAGGGGTATCTAGAGAGTGGGATAGGTTTAATAACTACCCTCATCCTAATGCGTACCCTAACCCTAACACCTACCCTAACCCTAATGCGTACCCTAATCCTAAAACGTACCCTAAACCGAGCCCTAACGCTAACACTAGCCCTAACCCTAACCCTAACCCATACCCTACGCCCTACCCGAACCCCTCCCCGAACCCGTACCCTAAGCCGTACCCTATCCCTCACCCTAACCCTAACCCTAACCCTAAGCTACCCTTGACTGCCTCTGCCTCCAATAGATTTCCTAAGCACTAGTGTTTTAAGGAACAGTTTAAAAAGAGAATCATATTGTTATTTCTTGATAATGGGTGTGTTCCTTATCTTCTCCTAGGGTCTAAACTCTTCTCCATGGCTGGACCCCCAAATAATATTCCTTTACGTGCTAAGGGGTATCTAGAGAGTGTGATAGGTTTAATAACTACCCTCACCCTAATGCGTACACTAACCCTAACCCCTACCCTAACCCTAACGCGTACCCTAATCCTAACCCGTACCCTAAACCGAGCCCTAACCCTAACACGAACCCTAACCCTAACCCTAACCCATACCCTACGCCCTACCCGAACCCCTCGCCGAACCCGTACCCTAAGCCGTACCCTAACCCTCACCCTAACCCTAACCCTAACCCTAAGCTACCCTTGACTGCTTCTGCCTCCAATAGATTTCCTAAGCACTAGTGTTTTAAGGAATAGGTTAAAAAGAGAATCCTAATGTGATTTCTTGATAATGGGTGTGTTCCTTATCTTCTCCTCGTGTCTAAACTCTTCTCCATGGCTGGACCCCTAAATAATATTCCTTTACGTGTTAAGGGGTATCTAGAGAGTGGGGTAGTTTTAATAACTAACCTCACCCTATCGCGTACCCTAACCCTAACCCCTACCCTAACACTAAGGCGTACCCTAATCCTAACCCGTACCCTAAACCGAGCCCTAACCCTAACACTAACCCTAACCCTAACCCATACCCTACGCCCTACCCGAACCCCTCCCCGAACCCGTACCCTAAGCCGTACCCTAACCCTCACCCTAACCCTAACCCTAACCCTAAGCTACCCTTGACTGCTTCTGCCTCCAATAGATTTCCTAAGCACTAGTGTTTTAAGGAACAGGTTAAAAAGAGAATCCTAATGTGATTTCGTGATAATGGGTGTGTTCCTTATCTTCTCCTAGTGTCTAAACTCTTCTCCATGGCTGGACCCCCAAATAATATTCCTTTACGTGCTAAGGGGTATCTAGAAAGTGGGATAGGTTTAATAACTACCCTCACCCTAACGCGTACCCTAACCCTAACCCCTACCCTAAGCCTAACGCGTACCCTAATCCTAACCCGTACCCTAAACCGAGCCCTAACCCTAACACTAACCCTATCCCTAACCCATACCCTACGCCCTACCCGAACCCCTCCATCAACCCGTACCCTAAGCCGTACACTAACCCTCACCCTAACCCTAACCCTAACACTAAGCTACCCTTGACGCCTTCTGCCTCCAATAGATTTCCTAAGCACTAGTGTTTTAAGGAACAGGTTAAAAAGAGAATCCTAATGTGATTTCTTGATAATGGGTGTGTTCCTTATCTTCTCCTCGTGTCTAAATTCTTCTTCTTGGCTGGACCCCCAAATAATATTCCTTTACGTGCTAAGGGGTATCTAGAGAGTGGGATAGGTTTAATAACTAACCTCACCCTATCGCGTACCCTAACCCTAACCCCTACCCTAACCCGAACGCGTACCCTAATCCTAACCCGTACCCTAAACTGAGCCCTAACCCTAACACTAACCGTAACCCTAACCCTAACCCATACCCTACGCCCTACCCGAACCCCTCCCCGAACCCGTACCCTAAGCCGTACCCTAACCCTCACCCTAACCCTAACCCTAAACCTAAGCTACCCTTGATGGCTTCTGCCTCCAATAGATTTCCTAAGCACTAGTGTTTTAAGGAACAGGTTAAAAAGAGAATCCTAATGTGATTTCTTGATAATGGGTGTGTTCCTTATTTTCTCCTCGTGTCTAAACTCTTCTCCATGGCTGGACCCCCAAATAATATTTCTTTACGTTCTAAGGGGTATCTAGAGAGTGTGATAGGTTTAATAACTACCCTCACCCTAACGCGTACCCTAACCCTAACCCCTACCCTAACCCTAACGCGTACCCTAATCCTAACCCGTACCCTAAACCGAGCCCTAACCCTAACACTAACCCTAACCCTAACCCTAACCCATACCCTACGCCATATCCGAACCCCTCCCCGAACCTGTATCCTAAGCCGTACCCTAACCCTAACCCTAACCCTAAGCTACCCTTGACTGCTTCTGCCTCCAACAGATTTCCTAAGCACTAGTGTTTTAAGGAATACGTTAAAAAGAGAATCCTAATGTGATTTCTTGATAATGGGTTTGTTCCTTATCTTCTCCTCGTGTCTAATCTCTTCTCCATGGCTGGACCCCCAAATAATATTCCTTTACGTGCTAAGGGGTATCTAGAGAGTGGGATAGGTTTAATAACTACCCTCACCCTAACGCGTACCCTAACCCTAACCCCTACCCTAAGCCTAATGCGTACCCTAAACCTAACCCGTACCCTAAACCGAGCCCTAACCCTAACACTAACCCTAACCCTAACCCATACCCTACGCCCTACCCGAACCCCTCCCTCAACCCGTACCCTAAGCCGTACCCTAACCCTCACCCTAACCCTAACCCTAAACCTAAGCTACCCTTGACGCCTTCTGCCTCCAATAGATTTCCTAAGCACTAATATTTTAAGGAACAGGTTAAAAAGAGAATCCTAATGTGATTTCTTGATAATGGGTGTGTTCCTTATCTTCTCCTAGTGTCTAAACTCTTCTCTATGGCTGGACCCGCAAATAATATTCCTTTACGTGCTAAGGGATATCTAGAGAGTGGGATAGGTTTAATAACTACCCTCACCCTAACCCCTACCCTAACCCTAACGCGTACCCTAATCCTAACCCGTACGTTGAACCGAGCCCTAACCCTAACCCTAACCCATACCATACGCCGTACCCGAACCCCTCCACGAACTCGTACCCTAAGCCATACCCTAACCCTAACCCTAATCCTAAGCTACCCTTCACTGCTTCTGCCTCCAATAGATGTCCTAAGCACTAGTGTTTTAAGGAACAGGTTAAAAAGAGAATCCTAATGTGATTTTTTGATGATGGGTGTGTTCCTTATCTTCTCCTAGTGTCTAAACTCTTCTCCAAGGCTGGACCCCCAAATAATATTCCGTTACGTTCTAAGCTGTATCTAGAGAGTGGGATAGGTTTAATAACTACCCTAACCCTAATGCTTACCCTAACCCTCTCCCATACCCTAACCCTAACCCATACCCTAACCCTAACACCTACCTTAATCCTAACCGATACTCTAAACCGAGCCCTTACCCTAAAAGTAACCATAACCCTAATCCATACCCTATGCCATAACCGATTCCGTACCCGAACCCGTAACCTAAGCCGTACCCTCACCCTCACCCTAACCCTAACCCTTACCCTAAGCTACCCTTGACTGCTTGTGCCTCCAATAGATTTCCTAAGCACTAGTGTTTTAAGGAACAGGTTAAAAAGGGAATCCTAATGTGATTTCTTTAGAATGGGTGTGTTCCTTATCTTCTCCTAGTGTCTAAACTCTTCTCCATGGCTGGACCCCCAAATAATATTTCTTTACGTGCTAAGGGGTATCTAGAGAGTGTGATAGGCTTAATAACTACCCTCACCCTAACGCGTACCCTAACCCTAACCCCTACCCTAACCCTAACGCGTACCCTAATCCTAACCCGTACCCTAAACCGAGCCCTAACCCTAACACTAGCGCTAACCCTAAACCTAACCCATACCCTACGCCCTACCCGAACCCCTCCCCGAACCCGTACCCTAAGCCGTACCCTAACCCTCACCCTAACCCTAACCCTAACCCATACCCTACGCCATATCCGAACCCCTCCCCGAACCCGTACCCTAAGCCGTACCCTAACCCTAACCCTAACCCTAAGCTACCCTTGAGTGCTTCTGCCTCCAATAGATTTCCTAAGCACTAGTGTTTTAAGGAACAGGTTAAAAAGAGAATCCTAATGTGATTTCTTGATAATGGGTGTGTTCCTTATCTTCTCCTCGTGTCTAATCTCTTCTCCATGGCTGGACCCCCAAATAATATTCCTTTACGTGCTAAGGGGTATCTAGAGAGTGGGATAGGTTTAATAACTAACCTCACCCTATTGCGTACCCTAACCCTAACCCCTACCCTAACACTAACGCGTACCCTAATCCTAACCCGTACCCTAAACCGAGCCCTAACCCTAACACGAACCCTAACCCTAACCCTAACACATACCCTACGCCCTACCCGAACCCCTCCCTGAACCCGTACCCTAAGCCGTACCCTAACCCTCACCCTAACCCTAACCCTAACCCTAAGCTTCCCCTGACTGCTTCTGCCTCCAATAGATTTCCTAAGCACTAGTGTTTTAAGGACCAGGTTAAAAAGAGAATCCTAATGTGATTTCTTTATAATGGGTGTGTTCCTTAACTTCTCCTAGTGTCTAAACTCTTCTCCATGGCTAGACCCCCAAATAATATTCCTTTACGTGCTAAGGGGTATCTAGAGAGTGGGATAGGTTTAATAACTACCCTCATCCTAATGCGTACCCTAACCCTAACACCTACCCTAACCCTAACGCGTACCCTAATCCTAAAACGTACCCTAAACCGAGCCCTAACGCTAACGCTAGCCCTAACCCTAACCCTAACCCATACCCTACGCCCTACCCGAACCCCTCCCCGAACCCGTACCCTAAGCCGTACCCTAAACCTCACCCTAACCCTAACCCTAAACCTAAGCTACCCTTGATGGCTTCTGCCTCCAATAGATTTCCTAAGCACTAGTGTTTTAAGGAACAGGTTAAAAAGAGAATCCTAATGTGATTTCTTGATAATGGGTGTGTTCCTTATTTTCTCCTAGTGTCTAAACTCTTCTCCATGACTGGACCCCCAAATAATATGTCTTTACGTGCTAAGGGGTATCTAGAGAGTGTGATAGGCTTAATAACTACCCTCACCCTAACGCGTACCCTAACCCTAACCCCTACCCTAACCCTAACGCGTACCCTAATCCTAACCCGTACCCTAAACCGAGCCCTAACCCTAACACTAGCGCTAACCCTAAACCTAACACATACCCTACGCCCTAACCGAACCCCTCCCCGAACCCGTACCCTAAGCCGTACCCTAACCCTCACCCTAACCCTAACCCTAACCCATACCCTACGCCATATCCGAACCCCTCCCCGAACCCGTACCCTAAGCCGTACCCTAACCCTAACCCTAACCCTAAGCTACCCTTGACTGCTTCTGCCTCCAATAGATTTCCTAAGCACTAGTGTTTTAAGGAACAGGTTAAAAAGAGAATCCTAATGTGATTTCTTGATAATGGGTGTGTTCCTTATCTTCTCCTCGTGTCTAATCTCTTCTCCATGGCTGGACCCCCGAATAATATTCCTTTACGTGCTAAGGGGTATCTAGAGAGTGGGATAGGTTTAATAACTAACCTCACCGTATTGCGTACCCTAACCCTAACCCCTACCCTAACACTAACGCGTACCCTAATCCTAACCCGTACCCTAAACCGAGCCCTAACCCTAACACGAACCCTAACCCTAACCCTAACACATACCCTACGCCCTACCCGAAACCCTCCCTGAACCCGTACCCTAAGCCGTACCCTAACCCTCACCCTAACCCTAACCCTAACCCTAAGCTACCCTTGACTGATTCTGCCTCCAATAGATTTCCTAAGCACTAGTGTTTTAAGGAACAGGTTAAAAAGAGAATCCTAATGTGATTTCTTGATAATGGGTGTGTTCCTTATCTTCTCCTAGTGTCTAAACTCTTCCCCATGGCTGGACCCCCAAATAATATTCCTTTACGTGCTAAGGGGTATCTAGAGAGTGGGATAGGTTTAATAACTACCCTCACCCTAACGCGTACCCTAACCCTAACCCCTACCCTAACCCTAACGCGTACCCTAATCCTAACCCGTACCCTAAACCGAGCGCTAACCCTAACACTAGCCCTAACCCTAACCCTAACCCATACACTACGCCCTACCCGAACCCCTCCCCAAAGCCGTAACCTAAGCCGTACCCTAACCCTCACCCTAACCCTAACCCTAACACTAAGCTACCCTTTACTGCTTCTGCCTCCAATAGATTTCCTAAGCACTAGTGTTTTAAGGAACAGTTTAAAAAGAGAATCCTAATGTGATTTCTTGATAATGGGTTTGTTCCTTATCTTCTCCTAGTGTCTAAACTCTTCTCCATGGCTGGACCCCCAAATAATATTCCTTTACGTGCTAAGGGGTATCTAGAGAGTGGGATAGGTTTAATAACTAACCTCACCCTAACGCGTACCCTAACCCTAACCCCTACCCTAACACTAACGCGTACCCTAATCCTAACCCGTACCCTAAACCGAGCCCTAACCCTAACACTAACCCTAACCCTAACCCTAACCCATACCCTACTCCCTACACGAACCCCTACCCGAATCCGTACCCTAAGCCGTACCCTAACCCTCACCCTAACCCTAACCCTAACCCTAAGCTTCCCTTGACTGCTTCTGCCTCCAATAGATTTCCTAAGCACTAGTGTTTTAAGGACCAGGTTAAAAAGAGAATCCTAATGTGATTTCTTTATAATGGGTGTGTTCCTTAACTTCTCCTAGTGTCTAAACTCTTCTCCATGGCTAGACCCCCAAATAATATTCCTTTACGTGCTAAGGGGTATCTAGAGAGTGGGATAGGTTTAATAACTACCCTCATCCTAATGCGTACCCTAACCCTAACACCTACCCTAACCCTAATGCGTACCCTAATCCTAAAACGTACCCTAAACCGAGCCCTAACGCTAACACTAGCCCTAACCCTAACCCTAACCCATACCCTACGCCCTACCCGAACCCCTCCCCGAACCCGTACCCTAAGCCGTACCCTATCCCTCACCCTAACCCTAACCCTAACCCTAAGCTACCCTTGACTGCCTCTGCCTCCAATAGATTTCCTAAGCACTAGTGTTTTAAGGAACAGTTTAAAAAGAGAATCATATTGTTATTTCTTGATAATGGGTGTGTTCCTTATCTTCTCCTAGGGTCTAAACTCTTCTCCATGGCTGGACCCCCAAATAATATTCCTTTACGTGCTAAGGGGTATCTAGAGAGTGTGATAGGTTTAATAACTACCCTCACCCTAATGCGTACACTAACCCTAACCCCTACCCTAACCCTAACGCGTACCCTAATCCTAACCCGTACCCTAAACCGAGCCCTAACCCTAATACGAACCCTAACCCTAACCCTAACCCATACCCTACGCCCTACCCGAACCCCTCGCCGAACCCGTACTCTAAGCCGTACCCTAACCCTCACCCTAACCCTAACCCTAACCCTAAGCTACCCTTGACTGCTTCTGCCTCCAATAGATTTCCTAAGCACTAGTGTTTTAAGGAATAGGTTAAAAAGAGAATCCTAATGTGATTTCGTGATAATGGGTGTGTTCCTTATCTTCTCCTAGTGTCTAAACTCTTCTCCATGGCTGGACCCCCAAATAATATTCCTTTACGTGCTAAGGGGTATCTAGAAAGTGGGATAGGTTTAATAACTACCCTCACCCTAACGCGTACCCTAACCCTAACCCCTACCCTAAGCCTAACGCGTACCCTAATCCTAACCCGTACCCTAAACCGAGCCCTAACCCTAACACTAACCCTATCCCTAACCCATACCCTACGCCCTACCCGAACCCCTCCATCAACCCGTACCCTAAGCCGTACACTAACCCTCACCCTAACCCTAACCCTAACACTAAGCTACCCTTGACGCCTTCTGCCTCCAATAGATTTCCTAAGCACTAGTGTTTTAAGGAACAGGTTAAAAAGAGAATCCTAATGTGATTTCTTGATAATGGGTGTGTTCCTTATCTTCTCCTCGTGTCTAAATTCTTCTTCTTGGCTGGACCCCCAAATAATATTCCTTTACGTGCTAAGGGGTATCTAGAGAGTGGGATAGGTTTAATAACTAACCTCACCCTATCGCGTACCCTAACCCTAACCCCTACCCTAACCCGAACGCGTACCCTAATCCTAACCCGTACCCTAAACTGAGCCCTAACCCTAACACTAACCCTAACCCTAACCCTAACCCATACCCTACGCCCTACCCGAACCCCTCCCCGAACCCGTACCCTAAGCCGTACCCTAACCCTCACCCTAACCCTAACCCTAAACCTAAGCTACCCTTGATGGCTTCTGCCTCCAATAGATTTCCTAAGCACTAGTGTTTTAAGGAACAGGTTAAAAAGAGAATCCTAATGTGATTTCTTGATAATGGGTGTGTTCCTTATTTTCTCCTCGTGTCTAAACTCTTCTCCATGGCTGGACCCCCAAATAATATTTCTTTACGTTCTAAGGGGTATCTAGAGAGTGTGATAGGTTTAATAACTACCCTCACCCTAACGCGTACCCTAACCCTAACCCCTACCCTAACCCTAACGCGTACCCTAATCCTAACCCGTACCCTAAACCGAGCCCTAACCCTAACACTAACCCTAACCCTAACCCTAACCCATACCCTACGCCATATCCGAACCCCTCCCCGAACCTGTATCCTAAGCCGTACCCTAACCCTAACCCTAACCCTAAGCTACCCTTGACTGCTTCTGCCTCCAACAGATTTCCTAAGCACTAGTGTTTTAAGGAATACGTTAAAAAGAGAATCATAATGTGATTTCTTGATAATGGGTTTGTTCCTTATCTTCTCCTCGTGTCTAATCTCTTCTCCATGGCTGGACCCCCAAATAATATTCCTTTACGTGCTAAGGGGTATCTAGAGAGTGGGATAGGTTTAATAACTAACCTCACCCTATTGCGTACCCTAACCCTAACCCCTACCCTAACACTAACGCGTATCCTAATCCTAACCCGTACCCTAAACCGAGCCCTAACCCTAACACGAACCCTAACCCTAACCCTAACACATACCCTACGCCCTACCCGAACCCCTCCCTGAACCCGTACCCTAAGCCGTACCCTAACCCTCACCTTAACCCTAACCCTAACCCTAAGCTACCCTTGACTGATTCTGCCTCCAATAGAATTCCTAAGCACTAGTGTTTTAAGGAACAGGTTAAAAAGAGAATCCTAATGTGATTTCTTTATAATGGGTGTGTTCCTTAACTTCTCCTAGTGTCTAAACTCTTCTCCATGGCTAGACCCCCAAATAATATTCCTTTACGTGCTAAGGGGTATCTAGAGAGTGGGATAGGTTTAATAACTACCCTCATCCTAATGCGTACCCTAACCCTAACACCTACCCTAACCCTAACGCGTACCCTAATCCTAAAACGTACCCTAAACCGAGCCCTAACGCTAACACTAGCCCTAACCCTAACCCTAACCCATACCCTACGCCCTACCCGAACCCCTCCCCGAACCCGTACCCTAAGCCGTACCCTATCCCTCACCCTAACCCTAACCCTAACCCTAAGCTACCCTTGACTGCCTCTGCCTCCAATAGATTTCCTAAGCACTAGTGTTTTAAGGAACAGTTTAAAAAGAGAATCATATTGTTATTTCTTGATAATGGGTGTGTTCCTTATCTTCTCCTAGGGTCTAAACTCTTCTCCATGGCTGGACCCCCAAATAATATTCCTTTACGTGCTAAGGGGTATCTAGAGAGTGTGATAGGTTTAATAACTACCCTCACCCTAATGCGTACACTAACCCTAACCCCTACCCTAACCCTAACGCGTACCCTAATCCTAACCCGTACCCTAAACCGAGCCCTAACCCTAACACGAACCCTAACCCTAACCCTAACCCATACCCTACGCCCTACCCGAACCCCTCGCCGAACCCGTACTCTAAGCCGTACCCTAACCCTCACCCTAACCCTAACCCTAACCCTAAGCTACCCTTGACTGCTTCTGCCTCCAATAGATTTCCTAAGCACTAGTGTTTTAAGGAATAGGTTAAAAAGAGAATCCTAATGTGATTTCGTGATAATGGGTGTGTTCCTTATCTTCTCCTAGTGTCTAAACTCTTCTCCATGGCTGGACCCCCAAATAATATTCCTTTACGTGCTAAGGGGTATCTAGAAAGTGGGATAGGTTTAATAACTACCCTCACCCTAACGCGTACCCTAACCCTAACCCCTACCCTAAGCCTAACGCGTACCCTAATCCTAACCCGTACCCTAAACCGAGCCCTAACCCTAACACTAACCCTATCCCTAACCCATACCCTACGCCCTACCCGAACCCCTCCATCAACCCGTACCCTAAGCCGTACACTAACCCTCACCCTAACCCTAACCCTAACACTAAGCTACCCTTGACGCCTTCTGCCTCCAATAGATTTCCTAAGCACTAGTGTTTTAAGGAACAGGTTAAAAAGAGAATCCTAATGTGATTTCTTGATAATGGGTGTGTTCCTTATCTTCTCCTCGTGTCTAAATTCTTCTTCTTGGCTGGACCCCCAAATAATATTCCTTTACGTGCTAAGGGGTATCTAGAGAGTGGGATAGGTTTAATAACTAACCTCACCCTATCGCGTACCCTAACCCTAACCCCTACCCTAACCCGAACGCGTACCCTAATCCTAACCCGTACCCTAAACTGAGCCCTAACCCTAACACTAACCCTAACCCTAACCCTAACCCATACCCTACGCCCTACCCGAACCCCTCCCCGAACCCGTACCCTAAGCCGTACCCTAACCCTCACCCTAACCCTAACCCTAAACCTAAGCTACCCTTGATGGCTTCTGCCTCCAATAGATTTCCTAAGCACTAGTGTTTTAAGGAACAGGTTAAAAAGAGAATCCTAATGTGATTTCTTGATAATGGGTGTGTTCCTTATTTTCTCCTCGTGTCTAAACTCTTCTCCATGGCTGGACCCCCAAATAATATTTCTTTACGTTCTAAGGGGTATCTAGAGAGTGTGATAGGTTTAATAACTACCCTCACCCTAACGCGTACCCTAACCCTAACCCCTACCCTAACCCTAACGCGTACCCTAATCCTAACCCGTACCCTAAACCGAGCCCTAACCCTAACACTAACCCTAACCCTAACCCTAACCCATACCCTACGCCATATCCGAACCCCTCCCCGAACCTGTATCCTAAGCCGTACCCTAACCCTAACCCTAACCCTAAGCTACCCTTGACTGCTTCTGCCTCCAACAGATTTCCTAAGCACTAGTGTTTTAAGGAATACGTTAAAAAGAGAATCATAATGTGATTTCTTGATAATGGGTTTGTTCCTTATCTTCTCCTCGTGTCTAATCTCTTCTCCATGGCTGGACCCCCAAATAATATTCCTTTACGTGCTAAGGGGTATCTAGAGAGTGGGATAGGTTTAATAACTAACCTCACCCTATTGCGTACCCTAACCCTAACCCCTACCCTAACACTAACGCGTATCCTAATCCTAACCCGTACCCTAAACCGAGCCCTAACCCTAACACGAACCCTAACCCTAACCCTAACACATACCCTACGCCCTACCCGAACCCCTCCCTGAACCCGTACCCTAAGCCGTACCCTAACCCTCACCTTAACCCTAACCCTAACCCTAAGCTACCCTTGACTGATTCTGCCTCCAATAGAATTCCTAAGCACTAGTGTTTTAAGGAACAGGTTAAAAAGAGAATCCTAATGTGATTTCTTTATAATGGGTGTGTTCCTTAACTTCTCCTAGTGTCTAAACTCTTCTCCATGGCTAGACCCCCAAATAATATTCCTTTACGTGCTAAGGGGTATCTAGAGAGTGGGATAGGTTTAATAACTACCCTCATCCTAATGCGTACCCTAACCCTAACACCTACCCTAACCCTAACGCGTACCCTAATCCTAAAACGTACCCTAAACCGAGCCCTAACGCTAACACTAGCCCTAACCCTAACCCTAACCCATACCCTACGCCCTACCCGAACCCCTCCCCGAACCCGTACCCTAAGCCGTACCCTATCCCTCACCCTAACCCTAACCCTAACCCTAAGCTACCCTTGACTGCCTCTGCCTCCAATAGATTTCCTAAGCACTAGTGTTTTAAGGAACAGTTTAAAAAGAGAATCATATTGTTATTTCTTGATAATGGGTGTGTTCCTTATCTTCTCCTCGTGTCTAAACTCTTCTCCATGGCTGGACCCCCAAATAATATTCCTTTACGTGCTAAGGGGTATCTAGAGAGTGGGATAGGTTTAATAACTAACCTCACCCTATCGCGTACCCTAACCCTAACCCCTACCCTAACCCGAACGCGTACCCTAATCCTAACCCGTACCCTAAACTGAGCCCTAACCCTAACACTAACCCTAACCCTAACCCTAACCCATACCCTACGCCCTACCCGAACCCCTCCCCGAACCCGTACCCTAAGCCGTACCCTAACCCTCACCCTAACCCTAACCCTAAACCTAAGCTACCCTTGATGGCTTCTGCCTCCAATAGATTTCCTAAGCACTAGTGTTTTAAGGAACAGGTTAAAAAGAGAATCCTAATGTGATTTCTTGATAATGGGTGTGTTCCTTATTTTCTCCTAGTGTCTAAACTCTTCTCCATGGCTGGACCCCCAAATAATATGTCTTTACGTGCTAAGGGGTATCTAGAGAGTGTGATAGGCTTAATAACTACCCTCACCCTAACGCGTACCCTAACCCTAACCCCTACCCTAACCCTAACGCGTACCCTAATCCTAACCCGTACCCTAAACCGAGCCCTAACCCTAACACTAGCGCTAACCCTAAACCTAACACATACCCTACGCCCTACCCGAACCCCTCCCCGAACCCGTACCCTAAGCCGTACCCTAACCCTCACCCTAACCCTAACCCTAACCCATACCCTACGCCATATCCGAACCCCTCCCCGAACCCGTACCCTAAGCCGTACCCTAACCCTAACCCTAACCCTAAGCTACCCTTGACTGCTTCTGCCTCCAATAGATTTCCTAAGCACTAGTGTTTTAAGGAACAGGTTAAAAAGAGAATCCTAATGTGATTTCTTGATAATGGGTGTGTTCCTTATCTTCTCCTCGTGTCTAATCTCTTCTCCATGGCTGGACCCCCGAATAATATTCCTTTACGTGCTAAGGGGTATCTAGAGAGTGGGATAGGTTTAATAACTAACCTCACCCTATTTCGTACCCTAACCCTAACCCCTACCCTAACACTAACGCGTACCCTAATCCTAACCCGTACCCTAAACCGAGCCCTAACCCTAACACGAACCCTAACCCTAACCCTAACACATACCCTACGCCCTACCCGAAACCCTCCCTGAACCCGTACCCTAAGCCGTACCCTAACCCTCACCCTAACCCTAACCCTAACCCTAAGCTACCCTTGACTGATTCTGCCTCCAATAGATTTCCTAAGCACTAGTGTTTTAAGGAACAGGTTAAAAAGAGAATCCTAATGTGATTTCTTGATAATGGGTGTGTTCCTTATCTTCTCCTAGGGTCTAAACTCTTCTCCATGGCTGGACCCCCAAATAATATTCCTTTACGTGCTAAGGGGTATCTAGAGAGTGGGATAGGTTTAATAACTACCCTCACCCTAACGCGTACCCTAACCCTAACCCCTACCCTATGCCTAACGCGTACCCTAATCCTAACCCGTACCCTAAACCGAGCCCTAACCCTAACACTAGCCCTAACCCTAACCCTAACCCATACACTACGCCCTACCCGAACCCCTCCCCAAAGCCGTAACCTAAGCCGTACCCTAACCCTCACCCTAACCCTAACCCTAACACTAAGCTACCCTTTACTGCTTCTGCCTCCAATAGATTTCCTAAGCACTAGTGTTTTAAGGAACAGTTTAAAAAGAGAATCCTAATGTGATTTCTTGATAATGGGTTTGTTCCTTATCTTCTCCTAGTGTCTAAACTCTTCTCCATGGCTGGACCCCCAAATAATATTCCTTTACGTGCTAAGGGGTATCTAGAGAGTGGGATAGGTTTAATAACTAACCTCACCCTAACGCGTACCCTAACCCTAACCCCTACCCTAACACTAACGCGTACCCTAATCCTAACCCGTACCCTAAACCGAGGCCTAACCCTAACACTAACCCTAACCCTAACCCTAACCCATACCCTACTCCCTACACGAACCCCTACCCGAATCCGTACCCTAAGCCGTACCCTAACCCTCACCCTAACCCTAACCCTAACCCTAAGCTTCCCTTGACTGCTTCTGCCTCCAATAGATTTCCTAAGCACTAGTGTTTTAAGGACCAGGTTAAAAAGAGAATCCTAATGTGATTTCTTTATAATGGGTGTGTTCCTTAACTTCTCCTAGTGTCTAAACTCTTCTCCATGGCTAGACTCCCAAATAATATTCCTTTACGTGCTAAGGGGTATCTAGAGAGTGGGATAGGTTTAATAACTACCCTCATCCTAATGCGTACCCTAACCCTAACAACTACCCTAACCCTAACGCGTACCCTAATCCTAAAACGTACCCTAAACCGAGCCCTAACGCTAACACTAGCCCTAACCCTAACCCTAACCCATACCCTACGCCCTACCCGAACCCCTCCCCGAACCCGTACCCTAAGCCGTACCCTATCCCTCACCCTAACCCTAACCCTAACCCTAAGCTACCCTTGACTGCCTCTGCCTCCAATAGATTTCCTAAGCACTAGTGTTTTAAGGAACAGTTTAAAAAGAGAATCATATTGTTATTTCTTGATAATGGGTGTGTTCCTTATCTTCTCCTAGGGTCTAAACTCTTCTCCATGGCTGGACCCCCAAATAATATTCCTTTACGTGCTAAGGGGTATCTAGAGAGTGTGATAGGTTTAATAACTACCCTCACCCTAATGCGTACACTAACCCTAACCCCTACCCTAACCCTAACGCGTACCCTAATCCTAACCCGTACCCTAAACCGAGCCCTAACCCTAACACGAACCCTAACCCTAACCCTAACCCATACCCTACGCCCTACCCGAACCCCTCGCCGAACACGTACCCTAAGCCGTACCCTAACCCTCACCCTAACCCTAACCCTAACCCTAAGCTACCCTTGACTGCTTCTGCCTCCAATAGATTTCCTAAGCACTAGTGTTTTAAGGAATAGGTTAAAAAGAGAATCCTAATGTGATTTCTTGATAATGGGTGTGTTCCTTATCTTCTCCTCGTGTCTAAACTCTTCTCCATGGCTGGACCCCTAAATAATATTCCTTTACGTGTTAAGGGGTATCTAGAGAGTGGGGTAGTTTTAATAACTAACCTCACCCTATCGCGTACCCTAACCCTAACCCCTACCCTAACACTAAGGCGTACCCTAATCCTAACCCGTACCCTAAACCGAGCCCTAACCCTAACACTAACCCTAACCCTAACCCATACCCTACGCCCTACCCGAACCCCTCCCCGAACCCGTACCCTAAGCCGTACCCTAACCCTCACCCTAAACCTAACCCTAACCCTAAGCTACCCTTGACTGCTTCTGCCTCCAATAGATTTCCTAAGCACTAGTGTTTTAAGGAACAGGTTAAAAAGAGAATCCTAATGTGATTTCGTGATAATGGGTGTGTTCCTTATCTTCTCCTAGTGTCTAAACTCTTCTCCATGGCTGGACCCCCAAATAATATTCCTTTACGTGCTAAGGGGTATCTAGAAAGTGGGATAGGTTTAATAACTACCCTCACCCTAACGCGTACCCTAACCCTAACCCCTACCCTAAGCCTAACGCGTACCCTAATCCTAACCCGTACCCTAAACCGAGCCCTAACCCTAACACTAACCCTATCCCTAACCCATACCCTACGCCCTACCCGAACCCCTCCATCAACCCGTACCCTAAGCCGTACACTAACCCTCACCCTAACCCTAACCCTAACCCTAAGCTACCCTTGACGCCTTCTGCCTCCAATAGATTTCCTAAGCACTAGTGTTTTAAGGAACAGGTTAAAAAAGAATCCTAATGTGATTTCTTGATAATGGGTGTGTTCCTTATCTTCTCCTCGTGTCTAAATTCTTCTTCTTGGCTGGACCCCCAAATAATATTCCTTTACGTGCTAAGGGGTATCTAGAGAGTGGGATAGGTTTAATAACTAACCTCACCCTATCGCGTACCCTAACCCTAACCCCTACCCTAACCCGAACGCGTACCCTAATCCTAACCCGTACACTAAACTGAGCCCTAACCCTAACACTAACCCTAACCCTAACCCTAACCCATACCCTACGCCCTACCCGAACCCCTCCCCGAACCCGTACCCTAAGCCGTACCCTAACCCTCACCCTAACCCTAACCCTAAACCTAAGCTACCCTTGATGGCTTCTGCCTCCAATAGATTTCCTAAGCACTAGTGTTTTAAGGAACAGGTTAAAAAGAGAATCCTAATGTGATTTCTTGATAATGGGTGTGTTCCTTATTTTCTCCTCGTGTCTAAACTCTTCTCCATGGCTGGAACCCAAATAATATTTCTTTACGTTCTAAGGGGTATCTAGAGAGTGTGATAGGTTTAATAACTACCCTCACCCTAACGCGTACCCTAACCCTAACCCCTACCCTAACCCTAACGCGTACCCTAATCCTAACCCGTACCCTAAACCGAGCCCTAACCCTAACACTAACCCTAACCCTAACCCTAACCCATACCCTACGCCATATCCGAACCCCTCCCCGAACCTGTACCCTAAGCCGTACCCTAACCCTAACCCTAACCCTAAGCTACCCTTGACTGCTTCTGCCTCCAACAGATTTCCTAAGCACTAGTGTTTTAAGGAATACGTTAAAAAGAGAATCCTAATGTGATTTCTTGATAATGGGTTTGTTCCTTATCTTCTCCTCGTGTCTAATCTCTTCTCCATGGCTGGACCCCCAAATAATATTCCTTTACGTGCTAAGGGGTATCTAGAGAGTGGGATAGGTTTAATAACTAACCTCACCCTATTGCGTACCCTAACCCTAACCCCTACCCTAACACTAACGCGTACCCTAATCCTAACCCGTACCCTAAACCGAGCCCTAACCCTAACACGAACCCTAACCCTAACCCTAACACATACCCTACGCCCTACCCGAACCCCTCCCTGAACCCGTACCCTAAGCCGTACCCTAACCCTCACCTTAACCCTAACCCTAACCCTAAGCTACCCTTGACTGATTCTGCCTCCAATAGATTTCCTAAGCACTAGTGTTTTAAGGAACAGGTTAAAAAGAGAATCCTAATGTGATTTCTTGATAATGGGTGTGTTCCTTATCTTCTCCTAGTGTCTAAACTCTTCCCCATGGCTGGACCCCCAAATAATATTCCTTTACGTGCTAAGGGGTATCTAGAGAGTGGGATAGGTTTAATAACTACCCTCACCCTAACGCGTACCCTAACCCTAACCCCTACCCTAACCCTAACGCGTACCCTAATCCTAACCCGTACCCTAAACCGAGCCCTAACCCTAACACTAGCCCTAACCCTAACCCTAACCCATACACTACGCCCTACCCGAACCCCTCCCCGAACCCGTAACCTAAGCCGTACCCTAACCCTCACCCTAACCCTAACCCTAACCCTAAGCTACCCTTTACTGCTTCTGCCTCCAATAGATTTCCTAAGCACTAGTGTTTTAAGGAACAGTTTAAAAAGAGAATCATATTGTGATTTCTTGATAATGGGTTTGTTCCTTATCTTCTCCTAGTGTCTAAACTCTTCTCCATGGCTGGACCCCCAAATAATATTCCTTTACGTGCTAAGGGGTATCTAGAGAGTGGGATAGGTTTAATAACTAACCTCACCCTAACGCGTACCCTAACCCTAACCCCTACCCTAACACTAACGCGTACCCTAATCCTAACCCGTACCCTAAACCGAGCCCTAACCCTAACACTAACCCTAACCCTAACCCTAACCCATACCCTACTCCCTACACGAACCCCTACCCGAATCCGTACCCTAAGCCGTACCCTAACCCTCACCCTAACCCTAACCCTAAGCTACCCTTGACTGCTTCTGCCTCCAATAGATTTCCTAAGCACTAGTGTTTTAAGGACCAGGTTAAAAAGAGAAACCTAATGTGATTTCTTTATAATGGGTGTGTTCCTTATCTTCTCCTAGTGTCTAAACTCTTCTCCATGGCTAGACCCCCAAATAATATTCCTTTACGTGCTAAGGGGTATCTAGAGAGTGGGATAGGTTTAATAACTACCCTCATCCTAATGCGTACCCTAACCCTAACACCTACCCTAACCCTAACGCGTACCCTAATCCTAAAACGTACCCTAAACCGAGCCCTAACGCTAACACTAGCCCTAACCCTAAACCTAACCCATACCCTACGCCCTACCCGAACCCCTCCCCGAACCCGTACCCTAAGCCGTACCCTATCCCTCACCCTAACCCTAACCCTAACCCTAAGCTACCCTTGACTGCCTCTGCCTCCAATAGATTTCCTAAGCACTAGTGTTTTAAGGAACAGTTTAAAAAGAGAATCATATTGTTATTTCTTGATAATGGGTGTGTTCCTTATCTTCTCCTAGGGTCTTAACTCTTCTCCATGGCTGGACCCCCAAATAATATTCCTTTACGTGCTAAGGGGTATCTAGAGAGTGTGATAGGTTTAATAACTACCCTCACCCTAACGCGTACCCTAACCCTAACACCTACCCTAACCCTAACGCGTACCCTAATCCTAACCCGTACCCTAAACCGAGCCCTAACCCTAACACTAACCCTAACCCTAACCCTAACCCATACCCTACGCCCTACACGAACCCCTCCCTGAACCCGTACCCTAAGCAATACCCTAACCCTCACCCTAACCCTAACCCTAACCCTAAGCTACCCTTGACTGCTTCTGCCTCCAATAGATTTCCTAAGCACTAGTGTTTTAAGGAACAGGTTAAAAAGAGAATCCTAATGTGATTTCTTGATAATGGGTGTGTTCCTTAACTTCTCCTAGTGTCTAAACTCTTCTCCATGGCTGGATCCCCAAATAATATTCCTTTACGTGCTAAGGGGTATCTAGAGCGTGGGATAGGTTTAATAACTAACCTCACCCTATCGCGTACGCTAACCCTAACCCCTACCCTAACACTAACGCGTACCCTAATCCTAACCCGTACCCTAAACCGAGCCCTAACCCTAACACTAACCCTAACCCTAACCCTAACCCATACCCTACGCCCTACCCGAACCCCTCCCCGTACCCATACCCTAAGCCGTACCCTAACCCTCACCCTAACCCTAACCCTAACCCTAAGCTACCCTTGACTGCTTCTGCCTCCAATAGATTTCCTAAGCACTAGTGTTTTAAGGAACAGGTTAAAAAGAGAATCCTAATGTGATTTCGTGGTCATGGGTGTGTTCCTTATCTTCTCCTAGTGTCTAAACTCTTCTCCATGGCTGGACCCCCAAATAATATTCCTTTACGTGCTAAGGGGTATCTAGAGAGTGGGATAGGTTTAATAACTACCCTCACCCTAACGCGTACCCTAACCCTAACCCCTACCCTAAGCCTAATGCGTACCCTAAACCTAACCCGTACCCTAAACCGAGCCCTAACCCTAACAGTAACCCTAACCCTAACCCATACCCTACGCCCTACCCGAACCCCTCCCTCAACCCGTACCCTAAGCCGTACCCTAACCCTCACCCTAACCCTAACCCTAAACCTAAGCTACCCTTGAAGGCTTCTGCCTCCAATAGATTTCCTAAGCACTAATATTTTAAGGAACAGGTTAAAAAGAGAATCCTAATGTGATTTCTTGATAATGGGTGTGTTCCTTATCTTCTCCTAGTGTCTAAACTCTTCTCTATGGCTGGACCCCCAAATAATATTCCTTTACGTGCTAAGGGATATCTAGAGAGTGGGATAGGTTTAATAACTACCCTCACCCTAACCCCTACCTTAACCCTAACGCGTACCCTAATCCTAACCCGTACGTTGAACCGAGCCCTAAACCTAACCCTAACCCATACCATACGCCGTACCCGAACCCCTCCACGAACTCGTACCCTAAGCCGTACCCTAACCCTAACCCTAATCCTAAGCTACCCTTCACTGCTTCTGCCTCCAATAGATGTCCTAAGCACTAGTGTTTTAAGGAACAGGTTAAAAAGAGAATCCTAATGTGATTTTTTGATGATGGGTGTGTTCCTTATCTTCTCCTAGTGTCTAAACTCTTCTCCAAGGCTCGACCCCCAAATAATATTCCGTTACGTTCTAAGCTGTATCTAGAGAGTGGGATAGGTTTAATAACTACCCTAACCCTAATGCTTACCCTAACCCTCTCCCTTACCCTAACCCTAACCCGAACCCTAACCCTAACACCTACCTTAATCCTAACCGATACTCTAAACCGAGCCCTTACCCTAAAAGTAACCATAACCCTAATCCATACCCTATGCCATAACCGATTCCGTACCCGAACCCGTAACCTAAGCCGTACCCTCACCCTCACCCTAACCCTAACCCTTACCCTAAGCTACCCTTGACTGCTTCTGCCTCCAATAGATTTCCTAAGCACTAGTGTTTTAAGGAACAGGTTAAAAAGGGAATCCTAATGTGATTTCTTTAGAATGGGTGTGTTCCTTATCTTCTCCTAGTGTCTAAACTCTTCTCCATGGCGGGACCCCCAAATAATATTCCTTTACGTGCTAAGGGGTATCTAGAGAGTGGGATAGGTTTGATAACGACCCTAACCCTAACGCGTACACTAACCCTAACCCCTACCCTAACCCTAACGCGTACCCTAATCCTAGCCCGTACCCTAAACCGAGCCCTAACTCTAAGACTAACCCTAACCCTAACCCATACCCTACGCCCTACCCGAACCCCTCCCCGAACCCGTACCCTAAGCCGTACCCTAACACTCACCCTAACCCCAAACCTAAGCTACCCTTGACTGCTTCTGCCTCCAATAGATTTCCTAAGCACTAGTGTTTTAAGGAACACGTTAAAAAGAGAACCTTAATGTGATTTCTTGATGGGTCCCTAATCTCCAGGTTCAAGGGCATCTTCCTACGTCAAAAACGTGCATGGGAAACCCAGAAGATGGTACACCGTGTGATCGGGAAAGGTTTCTAAAACGCACCTCATTTCTCATCTCCTTTTGCTCGGGTTCTCCATTCCAGCCCGTTTACTAGCCATCTCCCTCCTTGGAGAATCAGCACCTTTAACCTTCTGTTCCGTACAGGTTGCAATTTGTCCTGAGGATGAACGGGAAGATGGGGAACCAATGAGAGACTAGCTCTAGTGGTTGGGACAGGCACAGGTCACTCTATTTTCCCATCAGGAAGAAGAATTAACCACAGCCTCAGCCTGCCCCCCAGAACCAGAAGAGGCCCTGAAGCAATCCTGCGCTTTTCCGGCCAGCTCCCAAAAAGCGACTTGAAAAATGGAGCTCAGGGGCACTACAATTCACAAACCTGCAGAGTTATAAATGACAACTCTCGTCCACAAATATATTGAGGGAAGGCAACGAAGAGGATGTGAAAGCAAGGCAGAATTGCAGGAAACAGATTTCAGGAGGTAGATTCGAATCGCCTTGAAAGCACATGAAAAGCGGCAAAACGTGGACAATGATGCCCTTGGCCAAAAAGGGCGTATGCGTTTTTTCCTGAATATATTCAGGAAAAAACGCATACGCCCTTTTTGGCCAACCAAGCAACCTGGAAAGGCCAATCAGCGCTCCAAAGAAGTCTGGCTTCCCAGCGGGCAAAAGGGCCATGCAGAAAAAAGTGTCAAAACCAGAAATGCAGGAGCGGCCATGGAGAAATGGGAGACTTGCTACGCTGATGGGCGGGATGTAAATTGCCAACAGCCACTCTGGAGAAGTGTACGGTGTGTCCTGAAACATCTAAAAAACACAGCTTGGAGCACATAGGGCACTTACACTCATGGGCGTATAAATTGGGAAAACTAAAAATCAGCAAGACACAGGCACCCCAAAGTTTAGGGCTGCTCTGTTGACAAGAACCCCCACTTCTTTACACCTTAAATATCCCAGGAAAGAGAAAAATGGATAATGAAGTTGGGGTCCTCATGTACAATGGATTATCACTCAGCCATGAAATCAACGTCATAAGGCTAGTAGCAGCACGATGATTGGATTAAGGTATGACGATTCTAAGTGAAATAAGTCACACAGAAAAAGACACTTATCATAAGATAGCACTTATAGAGGGAATGTAAAAACTGCTACACTTGAACTAAATTACAAAACAGAACAGAGTCACACGTTTAGAAAACACACTATGGCTGCTGAACGGGAAAGGTGAGGTGGGGTGATGCATAAAAAAAGGGTTTTAAATTAGCTCTGATACCGTTCCATAAACCCAATATGTAATAGACAAGACCTACTCCTTGCTCAGTGAACTGGACTCAACAACCCCTATTCACCGCACAAGAATATATCTGACTAGTAAGAATCTTCAAACCTATGTATTGATATCTCTCTGTAAGTGCGTCAAGGGGGTGTAAAGCGGCATAAACACAGCCGTGAAAAGCAGCTAAACCCCATTATAAAAATAAATTACTTTTCAAAACCCGTGAAACAAAGACAGTGAAAGAGAGAGAAATTCTTACAAAATTCGTTCAGGGGCTGTGATGCAACCTGGATTGACCATATCTAGACCCACAGCTGATTGAGACATAAGGGTGGACACTCATGGGGCTGACAGTTTTGGTGAGGTTGGGTGAGCCAACGCACACCCTTTAAAGTAATACTGCATGGTACCCATCCCATGGGTCCCAAATCCCCAGGTTCAAGGGCATCTTCCTACGTCGAAAACAGGCATGAGAAACCCAGAAGATGGTACACTGTGTGATCGGGAACGGTTTCTAAAACGCACCTCATTTCTCATCTCCTTTTGCTCGGGTTCGCCATTCCAGCCCCTTTACTAGCCATCTCCCTCCTTGGAGAATCAGCACCTTTAACCTCCTGTTCCGTACAGGTTGCAATTTATCCTGAGGATGAACGGGAAGAGGGGGAACCAAAGAGAGACTAGCTCTAGTTGTTGGGACAGGCACAGGTCACTCTATTTTCCCATCAGGAAGAAGAATTAAGCACAAGCTCAGCCTGCCCCCCAGAACCAGAAGAGGGCCTGAAGCAATCCTGCGCTTTTGCGGCCAGCTCCCAAAAAAGCAAGTTGAAAAATGGAGCTCAGGGGCACTGCAATTCACAGACCTGCAGAGTTTTAAATGATAACTCTCGTCCACAAATATATTAAGGGAAGGCAACGAAGAGGCTTTGAAAGCAAGGCAGAATTGCAGGAAACAGATTTCAGGAGGTAGATTCGAATCGCCTTGAAAGCACATGAAAAGCCGCAAAACGTGGACAATGATGCCCTTGGCCAAAAAGGGCGTATGCGTTTTTTCCTGAATATATTCAGGTAAAAACGCATACGCCCTTTTTGGCCAACCAAGCCACCTGGAAAGGAAAATCAACGCTACAAAGAAGTCTCGCTTCCCAGCGGGAAAAAGGGCCATGCGGAATAAAGTGTCCAAACCAGAAATGCAGGACCGGCCATGGAGAAATGGGAGCCTTGCTACGCTGATGGGCGGGATGTAAATTGACAACAGCCACTCTGGAGAAGTGTACAGTGTGTCCTGAAACATCTAAAAAACACAGCTTGGAGAGCATAGGGCACTTACACTTATGGGCCTATAAATTGGGAAAACTAAAAATCAGCAAGACACAGGCACCCCAAAGTTTAGGGCTGCTCTGTTGACAAGAACCCCCACTTCATTACACCTTCAATATCCTAGGAAAGAGAAAAATGGATAAAGAAGTTGAGGTCCTCATGTACAATGGATTATCACTCAGCCATGAAATCAACGTCATAAGGCTAGTAGCAGCACGATGAGTGGACTTAGGTACGACGATTCTAAGTGAAATAAGTCACACAGAAAAAGACAGTTATCATAAGATAGCACTTATAGAGGGAATGTAGAAACCTCTACAGTTGAAGTGAATTACAAAACAGAACAGAGTCACACGTTTAGAAAACACACTATGGCTGCTTAACGGGAAAGGTGAGGTGGGGTGATGCATAAAACAAGGGTTTCAAATTAGCTCCGATACCGTTCCATAAAACCAATATGTAATAGAAAAGACCTACTCCTTGCTCAGTGAACTGGACTCAACACCCCCTATTCACCGCACAAGAATATATCTGACTAGTAAGAATCTTCAAACCTATGTATTGATATCTCTCTGTAAGTGAGTCAAGGGGCTGTAACACGGCATAAACACAGCCGTGAAAAGCAGCTAAACCCCATTATAAAAATAAATGTCTTTTCAAAACCCGTGAAACAAAGACAGTGAAAGAGAGAGAAATTCTTACAAAATTCGTTCAGGGGCTGTGATGCAACCTGGAATGACCATATCTAGACCCACAGCTGATTGAGACATAAGGGTGGACACTCTTGGGGCTGAGAGGTTTGGTGAGGTTGGGTGAGCCAACGCAGACCCTTTAAATTAATACTGCATGGTACCCATCCCATGGGTCCCAAATCCCCAGGATCAAGGGCATCTTCCTACGTCGAAAACGTGCATGAGAAACCCAGAAGATGGTACACCGTGTGATCGGGAAAGGTTTCTAAAACGCACCTCATTTCTCATCTCCTTGTGCTCGGGTTCGCTATTCCAGCCCCTTTACTAGCCATCTCCCTCCTTGGAGAATCAGCACCTTTAACCTCCTGTTCCGTATAGGTTGCAATTTGTCCTGAGGATGAACGGGAAGAGGGGGAACCAATGAGAGACTAGCTCTAGTGGTTGGGACTGGCACAGGTCACTCTATTTTCCCATCAGGAAGAAGAATTAACCACAGCCTCAGCCTGCCCCCCAGAACCAGAAGAGGGCCTGAAGCAATCATGCGCTTTTGCGGCCAGCTCCCAAAAAGCGACTTGAAAAATGGAACTCAGGGGCACTGCAATTCACAAACCTGCAGAGTTTTAAATGATAACTCTCGTCCACAAATATATTGAGGGAAGGCAACGAAGAGGATTTGAAAGCAAGGCAGAATTGCAGGAAACAGTTTTCAGGAGGTAGATTCGAATCGCTTTGAAAGCACATGAAGAGCGGCAAAACGTGGACAATGATGCCCTTGGCCAAAAAGGGCGTATGCGTTTTTTCCTGAATATATTCAGGAAAAAACGCATACGCCCTTTTTGGCCATCCAAGCAACCTGGAAAGGGAAAACAGTGCTACAAAGTTGTCTCGCTTCCCAGCGGGCAAAAGGGCCATGCGGAAAAAAGTGTCAAATCCAAAAATTCAGGACCGGCCATGGAGAAATGGGAGCCTTGCTACGCTGATGGGCGGGATATAAATTGCCAACAGCCACTCTGGAGAAGTGTACGGTGTGTCCTGAAACATCTAAAAAACACAGCTTGGAGAGCATAGGGCACTTCCACTCATGGGCGTATAAATTGGGAAAACTAAAAATCAGCAAGACACAGGCACCCCAAAGTTTAGGGCTGCTCTGTTGACAAGAACCCCCACTTCATTACACCTTAAATATCCTAGGAAAGGGAAAAATGGATACAGAAGTTGGGTCCTCATATACAATGGAATATCACTCAGCCATGAAATCAATGTCATAAGAGTCGTAGCAGCATGATGAGTGGATTTAGGTACGAAGATTCTAAGTGAAATAAGTCACACAGAAAAAGACACTTATCATAAGATATCACTTACAGAGGGAATGTAAAAACCGCTACACTTGAACTGAATTACAAAACAGAACAGAGTCACACATTTAGAAAACACACTATGGCTGCTGAAGGGGAAAGGTGTGGTGGGGTGATGCATAAAACAAGGGTTTCAAATTAGCTCAGATACCGTTCCATAAACCCAATATGTAATAGACAAGACCTACTCCTTGCTCAGTGAACTGGACTCAACACCCCCTATTCACCGCACAAGACTATATCTGACTAGTAAGAATCTTAAAACCTATGTATTGATATCTCTCTGTAAGTGAGTCAAGGGGGTGTAAAGCGGCATAAACACAGCAGTGAAAAGCAGCTAAACCCCATTATAAAAATAAACTACTTTTAATTACCCATGAAACAAAGACTTTCAAAGAGAGAGAAATTCTCACACAATTCATTCAGGGGCTGTGATGCAACCTAGATTGACCATATCTAGTTCCACAGCTGGATGAGACATAAGGGTGGACACTTTTGGGGCTGAAGGCTCCTTCCCTTGTTACCAGATTGGGGAACGTGGAAAGGCTCCCGCCCTCCGGCCGTTACCTACCAAAGCAGCTTTCAAACCTGTGCTAATGGTCACTTCATATGAACAAGTACTTCAGGGCTGTAAATGAAACCTGCCTTCAAAATGTCTTGAGGGAGGTAATGGCCAAAAATTTTCAAAATGTGACACTTACTTTAAGAAAACACTTTGAAGAACTAAGCTGTAATCACAGTTTGATAAATAGAAAGGGCATGCTTTAAAGCTCAATTTCAACATATTTTGGGACACATGCAAATTCAACCACAGAGAGGTATCAGCTCGCACCTGTTAGAATAACCATCAGCAAGAAAACTACAAACAATAAATATTGAAGGTGTTTTGGAGAAATGCATACCCTCAATTTTAAGTGGGACGTAACCTGGAAAGAGCCACTAATGAGAACTGAATGGTGGTGCCTTTAAAACGTACACACTGAGCTACCATATGATACAGCAAGCCCACTCCTTGGCCTATAACATAAGAAGATAGAACTGGAAAGACACAGGCAAGAAAATATGCATTGCAGCAGTATTACAATAGCCAAGACATGGAGGCAACCAGAAAGTCCATCAAGAGGTGCGTGGCCAAAGAAGAACTGGTACACGTACAGATGGAATATTAGCCAGGGAAAAAAATGAAACAATGCCATTTGCAGCACCATGTATGATTCTTGAGGTAATCAGGCAAATTGTACTAAGTCAGAAAGCCAAAGACACATATCCTATAATATCACTTATAGGTCTTAGCTAAAAATTCATACCAATGAAGATATTTCCACAGAGAAATGCAATCACAGATTCATTAAACAAACTTATGGTTCAGCAAATGGATAGGTGTGAGGATTGGATACATTAGGATATTGGGGTTAAGATAGATATAGAAACACATGTGAAATATGTAATCACCAAAGACCTATGTAATACCAAGACAAGACTGCTCAACATTGTGTCATAACCTACATGGGAAAATGATGCAAAGAAGAATAGATATATGTATATGTTTAAAAGAACCACATCTTGCACACCTAGAAGAAACAAAACATTTTAATCAAATTTGCTCTGACAAAAAATAAAAATTAAATTAAAAAAAGAACAAGAAGTAATGAGACATAAACTTAAGGGGCTTTTTGCTGGCACATTGCATTCTAATTTACAACCAGAACATGACTTCCATTAAGGCTCTGTCATCACTAATAAAGCAGCTTTATAAGCAATGTTGAAGGTAGCTTAAAAGAAGTCTCACTAATTATTGATAGTAACAAGGAAACAAAGAAAAGTAAAAATCTCACTGCAAAAAGTATACATAGGGTAAGGATAGTAGATCAAACACTTATTAAACTTCTGTAAAGAATAAAAGACAACAGTAGTATGTTTTTTTAAAAAGAGAGGGCCCAAATAAATCTGAAATGAAAGAGATGATGTTACAACAGACAGACACCACAGAAATACAAAGCATCCTAAGATACACACAGGGTAACTCAGGGCTCAGACTGGACAGAGCCCACTTTCCAGTCCCTTGTACATGACTTACAGGAGCCTCAGGAACTGAGGAGGGGGTCCCTGAGGAGAGGCTCAAGATAGAATATGGTAGGCATTAACATGACTGCATTCATCTTAAACATGCCTGAACTACATTCACACGAGATGATTTTGTCCTGTATGTACATCGGCACCTCTAGTCGGAACTGCAGATCTTTGGCTTCAACACCTCTACTGACAACATTAGCTTCACCTGCTGTGGACCGTCTCCTATAGGATTTCTAGAACCACAAAACATCGAAGCTTCACAGGACCCAGAGTCTGTGTGACTCCACGCAGAGTCTCAGAGTCTCAACTCCACTCAGATACTCCACTCTTGGAGGGCACACACAAAGTAGTGTGCACATCAGGACCCAGGGGAAGAAGCAGTGACCCTGTAGGAGAATGACCAGAACTACCTGCTACTTTTAGAGGGTCTCCTGCAGAGGCAGGTGGTGGCTGTGGCTGTGGCTCACCGTGAGGACAACGACACTGGCAGCAGAAGTTCTGGGAAATACTCCTTGGTGTGAGCCCTCCCAGAGTCCGCCATTAGCCCCACCAAGAGCAAGGTAGGCTCCAGTGCTGGGTCGCCTCAGGCCAAACAACCAACAGGGAGGGAACCCAGCCCCATGCATCAGCAGACAAGCGGATTAAACTTTTTATTAAAGTTTTATTTAATCCACAGACAAGCGGATTAAAGCTCTGCCCACCAAAGCAACACCCAGCTCTACCCACCACCAGTCCCTCCCATCAGGAAGCTTGCACAAGCCTCTAAGATAGACTCATCCACCAGAGAGCAGACAGCAGAAGCAAGAAGAACTACAATTCTGCAGCCTGTGGAAGGAAAACCACATTCACAGAAAGATAGACAAAATGAAAAGGCAGAGGACTTTATACCAGATCAAGGAACAAGATAAAACCCCAGGAAAAAAAAAAAACGAAATGACGTGGAGATAGGGAACCTTCCAGAAAAAGAATTCAGAATAATGATAGTGAAGTTGAGCCAAGACCTTGGAAAAAGAAAGGAGGCAAAGATCGAGAAGACACAAGAAATGCTTAACAAAGACCTAGAAGAATTAAGGAACAAACACCTAGAAGAATTAAAGAACAAACAAACAGAGGTGAACAATGTAATAACTGAAATGAAAAATATACTAGAAGGAATCAGTAGCAGAATAACTGTGGCAGAAGAACGGATAAGTGACCTGGAAGACAGAAAGGTGGAAATCACTGCCATGGAACAGAATAAAGAAAAAGAATGAAAATAAATGAAGACACCCCAAGAGTCCTCTGGGACAACATTAAACACAACAACATTCGCATGATAGGGATCCCAGAAGGAGAAGAGAGAGAAAGGACCCGAGAATATATTTGAAGAGATTATGGTCAAAAACTTCCCTAGCATGGGAAAAGAAATAGCCACCCAAGTCCAGAAGCACAGAGAGTCCCAGGCAGGATAAACCAAAGGAGAAAAATGACAAGACACATAGTAATCAAATTGACAAAAATTAACGACAAAGAAAAATTATTGAAAGCAGCAAGGGAAAAATGACAAATAACATACAAGGGAACTCCCATAAGGATAACAGCTGATTTCTCAGCAGATTATCTACAAGCCAGAAGGGAGTAGCATGATCAATTTAAAGTGATGAAAGGGAAGAACCTACAACCAAGATTACTCCACCCTGCAAAGATCTCATTCATATTTGATGGAGAAATCAAAAGCCCTACAGACAAGCAAAAGCTAAGAGAATTCAGCACCATGAAACCAGCTTTACACCAAATGCTAAAGGAACTTCTCTAAGTGGGAAACACAAGAGAAGAAAAGGACCCACCAAGACAACCCCATAACAATTAAGAAAATAGTAATAGGAACATACATATCGATAATTACCTTAAACGTGAATGCACTAAATGTTCCAACCAAAAGACACAGGCTCGCTGAATGGATACAAAAACAAGACCCATATATATGCTGTCTACAAGAGACCCATTTCAGACCTAGGGACACATACAGACTGAAAGTGAGGCGATGGAAAAATATACTCTATGCAAATGAAAATCAAAAGAAAGCTGGAGTAGCAATACTCATATCAGATAAAATAGACTTTAAAATAAAGAATGTTACAAGAGACAAGGAAAGACACTACATAATGGTCAAGGGATCAATCCAAGAAGAAGATATAACAATTATAAATATATATGTACCCAACATAGGAGCACCTCAATGTATAAGGCAACTGCTAACAGCTATAAAAGAGGAAATCAACAGTAACACAATAATAGTGGGGGACTTTAACAGCTCACTTATACCAGTGGAGATCAGCCAGACAGAAAATTAATAAGGAAACACAAGCTTTAAATGACACAATAGACCAGATAGAGTTAATTGATATTTATAGGTCATTCCATCCAAAAACAGCAGATTACACGTTCTTCTTAACTGCACACGGAACATTCTCCAGGATAGATCACATCTTGGATCACAAAGCCTCAGTAAATTTAAGAAAACTGAAATCATGTCAAGCAGCTGTTCCGACCACAATGCTATGAGATTAGAAATCAATTACACGGAAAAAAACCGTAAAAAACACAAACACATGGAGGCTAAACAATGCGTTACTAAATAACCAAGAGATCACTGAAGAAATCAAAGAGGAAATCAAAAACTACCTAGAGACAAATGACAACAAAAACACGATGATCCAAAACCTATGGGATGCGGCAAAAGCAGTTCTAAGAGGGAAGTTTATAGCAATACAAGCCTACCTCAAGAAACAAGAAAAATCTCAAATAAACAATCTAACCTTACACCTAGAGGAATTAGAGAAAGAAGAACAAAACCCAAAGTTAGTAGAAGGAAAGAAATCTTAAAGATCAGAGCAGAAATAAATGAAATAGAAACAAAGAAAACAAAAGCAAAGATCAATAAACCTAAAAGCTGGTTCTTTGAGAAGATAAGCAATAATGATCAACCTTTAGCCAGACTCAAGAAAAAGAGGGAGAGGACTCAAATCAACAAAATTAGAAGTGAAAAAGGAGAAGTTACAACAGACACCACAGGAATACAAAGCATCCTAAGAGACTACTACACGCAACTCTATGCCAATAAAATGGACAACCTGGAAGAAATGGACAAATTCTTAGAAAGGGATAACCTTCCAAGACTGAACCAGGAAGAAATAGAAAATATGAACAAACCTATCACAAGCAATGAATTTGAAACTGTGATTAAAAATCTTCCAACAAACAAAAGTCCAGAACCAGATGGCATCACAGGTGAATTCTATCAAACATTAGGGAAGAGCTAACACCCAACCTTCTCAAATTCTTCAAAACAATTGCAGGGGAAGGAACACTCCCAAACTCATTCTATCAGACCACCATCACCCTGATACCAAAATCAGACAGAGATACTACAAGGAAAGAAAATTATAGACCAATATCACTGATGAATATAGATGTAAAAATCCTCAACCAAATACTAGCAAACAGAATCAAACAACACATTAAAAGGATCATACACCATGATCAAGTGGGGTGTATCCCAGGGATGCAAGGATTCTTCAATATACACAAATCAATGTGATACACCATATTAACAAATTGTAGAATAAAACCATATGATCATCTCAATAGATGAAGGAAAAGATTTTGTGAAAATTCAACACCCATTTACGATAAAAACTCTGCAGAGTGTGGGCATAGAGGGAAACTACCTCAACATAATAAAGGCCATATATGACAAACCCGCAGCAAACACCATTCTCAATGGTGAAAAACTGCAAGCGTTTCCTCTAAGATCAGGAACAAGACGAGGATGTCCACTCTCACCACTGCTATTCAACATAGTTTTGGAAGTCCTAGCCATGGCAATCAGAGAAGAAAAAGAAATAAAAGGAATACAAAAAGGAAAAGAAGGAGTACAATTGTCACTGTTTGCAGATGACATGATATCATAGATAGAGAATCCTAAAGATGCCACCAGAAAACCACTGGAGCTAATCAATGAATCTGGTAAAGTTGCAGGATACAAAATTAATGCACAGAAATTGCTTGCATTCCTATACACTAACAATGAAAGATCAGAAAGAGAAATTAAGGAAACAATCCCATTACCACTGCAACAAAAAGAATAAAATACCTAGGAATTAACCTACCTAAGGAAGTAAAAGACCTGTACTCAGAAAACTATAAGACGCTGATGAAAGAAATCAAAGATGATATAAACAGATGGAGACATATACCATGTTCTTGGATTAGAAGAATCAATATTGTGAAAATGACTATACTACCCAAAGCAATCTACAGATTTAATGCAATCCTGATCAAAATACTTTTGGCATTTTCTACAGAACAAGAAAAAAAAATCTTAAAATTTGTAGGGAGACACAAAAGACCCTGGATAGCCAAAGCAGTCTTGAGGGGGGAAAAAAAGAGCTGGAGGAATCAGACTTCCAGACTTCAGACTATATTACAAAGCTACAGTAATCAGATAATATGGTACTGACACAAAAACAGAAATATAGGTCAATAGAACAGGATAGAAAGCACAGAGATAAACCCACATACCTATGGTTAACTAATCTATGACAAAGGAGGCAAGGGTGTACAACGGAGAAAAGACAGTGTCTTCAGTAAGTGGTGCTGGGAAAACTGGACAGCTACATGTAAAAGAATGAAATTAGAACACTCCCTAACACCATACACAAAAATAAACTCAAAATGGATTAGAGACCTAAATATAAGACCAGCCACTATAAAACTCTTAGAGGAAAACATAAGCAGAACAGTCTATGACATAAATCACAGCAAGATCCTTTTTGACCCACCTCCTAGAGAAATGGAAATAAAAACAAAAATTAAAAAATGGGACCTAATGAAACATAAATTCTTTTGCACAGCAAAGGAAAACATAAGCAAGATGAAAAGACAACCATCAGAATGGGAGAAAATATTTTCAAATGAAGCAAATGGCAAAGGATTAATCTCCAAAAAGCAGCTCATGTAGCTCAATATCACAAAACCAAACAACCCAATCCAAAAATGGGCAGAAGACCTAAATAGACATTTCTCCAAAGAAGATATACAGGTTGCCAACAAACACATGAAAGGATGCTGAACATCACTAATCATTAGAGAAATGCAAATCAAAACTACAGCGAGGTATCACCTCACACCAGTCAGAATGGCCATCATCAAAAAATCTACCAACAATAAATGCTGGAGAGGCATTAATTGGAGAAAAGGGAACCCTCTTGCACTGTTGGTGGGAATGTAAATTGATATAGCCACTAGGGAGAACGGTATGAAGGTTCCTTGAATACTAAAAATAGAACTACCATACAACCCAGCAAACCCACTCCTGGACCTTTACCCTGAGAAAACCATCATTCAAAAAGAGTCATGTACCACAATGTTCACTGTAGCTCTATTTACAATAGCCAGGACATGGAAGCAACCTAAGTGTCCATCAACAGATAAATGGATAAAGAAGATGTGGCACATATATACAATGGAACATGATTCAGCCATAAAAAGAAACGAAATTGAGTTATTTTTAGTGAGGTGGATGGATCTAGAGTCTGTCCTACAGAGTGAAGTAAGTCAGAAAGGGAAAAACACTGTATGCTAACACATATATATGGAATCTAAAAAAAAAAGTTTATGTAGAACCTAGGGGCAGGAAAGGATTAAGGACACAGACGTAGAGAAAGGACTTGAGGACATGGGGAGGGGGAAGGGTAAGCTGGGACAAAGTGAGAGAGTGGTATGGACATATATACACTACCAAATGTAAAATTGATAGCTACTGGGAAGCAGCCACATAGCACAGGGAGATCAGGTCTGTGCTTTGTGACCACCTAAAAGGGTGGGATAAGGGAGTGAGAGGGAGGTGCAAGAGGGAGGGGATATGGTGTTATATGTATACGCATAGCTGATTCACTTTTTTATACAGCAGAAACTAACACACAATTGTAAAGCAATTATACTCCAATAAAGATGTAAAAGAAAAAAAAAAAAAAGAAAGCCCAGAGATAAACCTACACACCTATGACCCACTAATCTATGACAAAGGAGGCAAGGATATACAATGGAGAAAAGACAGTCTCTTCAATAAGTGGTGCTGGGAAAAATGGACAGCTACATGTAAAAGAATGAAATTAGAACACTCCCTAACACCATACACAAAAAATAAACTCAAAATGCATTAGAGACCAAAATGTAAGACCGGACACTAGAAAACTCTTAGAGGAAAACATAGGAAGAATACTCTTTGACATAAATCACAGCAAGGTCTTTTTTGATCCACCTCCTAGAGTAATGGAATAAAAAACAATAATAAACAAATGGGAGCAAATGAAACCTAAAAGCTTTTGCAAAGCAAAGGAAACTACAAACAAGACGAAAAGACAACCCTCAGAATGGGAGAAAATATTTGCAAACGAATCAATGGACAAAGGATTAATCTCCAATGTATATAAACAGCTCATACAGCTCAACAGTAAAAAAACAAACAACCCAATCCAAAAATGGGCAGATGACGTAAATAGACATTTGTCCCAAGAAGACATACAGATGACCAAGAAGCACATGAAAAGCTGCTCAACATCACTAATTATTAGAGAAATATAAACCAAAACTACAATGAGTTATCACCTCACACGAGTTAGAATGGGCATCATCAGAAAATCTACAAACAACAAATGCTGGAGAGGGTGTGGAGAAAAGGGAACCCTCTTACACTATTTGTGGGAATGTAAGTTGATACAGTCACTATGGAGAACAGTATGGAGGTTCCTTAAAAAACTAAATATAGAATTACCATATGACCCAGCAATCCCACTACTGGCCATATACCCAGAGAAAACCATAATTCAAAAAGACATATTCAAAAAAAAAATAAAAAAGACATATTCACCACAATGTTCACTGCAGCACTATTTACAATAGCCAGGTCATGGAAGCAACCTAAGTGCCCATAGACAGACGAACGGAAAAGATGTGCTACATATATAAAATGCAATATTTCTCAGCCATAAAAAGGAATGAAATTGGGTCATTTGTAGAGACGTGGATAGATCTAGAGACTGTCATACAGAGTGAAGTTAGTCAGAAAGAGAAAAACAAATATCGTATATTAACGCATACATGTGGAACCTAGAAAAAATGGTACAGATGAACCGGTTTGCAAGGCATAAATAGAGACACAGATGTATAGAACAAATGTATGGACACCAAGGGGGGAAAGTGGCAGGGTGGTGGTGGTGGGATGAATTGCGAGCCTGGGATTGACATATATACACTTATATGTATAAAATAGATAACCAATAAGAACCTGCTGTATAAAAAAATGAATAAAATAAATTCAAAAATTAAAATATAATTAATACTTAAAAAAATAAAACAGAAAAAAAGTTCTGTCCTTCCCATAGACGTATTTGTATGAATGAATTATTTCCATGCTTATATCCATAAATACAAAAAGAGGAATAAAACTTACCTTGAACCAAAAAAGAAAAAAACAAAAACAGAACCCACTGGTCATACAGAGGAAAACCCTATCAGGGCACTTGCTCCATTGGTAAACAATTCTGAAGTTGGTCACAGGTGGGGAATCATTTCCCATGCAGCCAGCAGCCCCAACACAAGGAGCGTCCTCATTGCAAAGCTGGGGGACCGTGAGGAGGCGTCTCTGAGTAAATGTGAGCTGAGCCCCAGGCCAGTTGCTGCTGAACTTTTCCCACCCTTCCCAGGTAAAACACCTGAATGTGTGCAAAGACTTTAAAAGCTAGAGGAAGGGGCTTGGACACGCAGGCCGACTTGGTGCCTGCAGGCCAGCCAGGATGGTCCTGGCCCCGGGCACTCGTCTGGAAGCTTTCCATTTCCCTGCCTGAGGTACCCCTCCTGTCCCGGTCCCCACTGCTTTTTTCCTTCCTCACCTCTGCCCGGGGAGAAATTCCAGCAGCAAGTATGGGTGACACATCCTCTTCTTTAGCAGGTGGCAGCAGGGCAACTCCTTCAGGAAGTCCAGCAGAGCCCCAGTCACACCGGGCCACTCATAGAGCCACGGGCCCTACTCCCTCCCACCATCCCAACCCCGAGACTGCGGACGGGGCAGAGAATATGGCGTCAGGCACAGCTGCAGAGGCTTTTGCTGCCTGGAGGGGTGTTTATATTGACCTCAACCCAGGCACACCTGGGAAGGGCTGGCTGGCCGGGTCAGGCTGCCCAGGTCAGCCAATCCTCGCCCCTCAGGGGCTCAGAGTTGCAGAAAATGTGCCTTGCTGCACCGGCCAGATCCAAGGAACAGGTGTAGGGTCCCGAGAGTCAGGATAGATAAGGGGCGGCAGCCCTGGCTTGTTTTCTAATCATTTTATCTGGTTCATGAGTGGGAGACAACTTCAAGAAGACCCTCTGCTAATGAGAGGAACCCAGGAGTCAGGGAGAGGAGGGGTGGTGGGTGGAGACAGAGGCCTGGTGCCCCAGCTGCAGTGGAAGCCCCTGGAAGACCAGGCAGAGGGAGGCCACACAGAGTGAAGCCTAGGGTCACAGACCTGTTGGAGCTGCTGTTTGTTAGTTCAAGCTCTGCTCTGAGGTGCTCTGTGTCAGCTCTGAGCTACAGTTGTGCTGGGGGTGCTCTGCAATGAGGGCTATGTGCACGGTTCCTGTGTGCCCAGCCCTGCCAGGGTACCTGTCCAGGGGAGCTCCATATCCAGGGAGGGGCCTGCCCACGAGAGCCCTGTGGGCTGCTGCATACCTGCCCAGGTGAGCTCCATATCCTGGGAGGGGCCTGACCATGAGGGCCCCATGGGTTGCTGGGTACATGCCCAGGTGAACTCCATATCCTGGGAGTGGCCTAACACCGAGAGTCCCATGGGCTGCTGGGTACCTGCCCAGGTGAGCTCCATATCCTGGGAGGGGCCTGACCACAAGAGCCCCGTGGGCTGCTGGGTACCTGGTAGAGGACGACAGGACAGTCAGTGAAGCCACAGAGGATATACATCTAGTAGTTCCAAATTCCTACACCCTGCTGGTCATTCTACCATCCAGCAGGACATGGTATTCTGTATTAGACTTCAATGATGCCTTCTTCTGTATTCCATTAGTCCCAGAGTCACAAGAAATTTTGGCTGTGAGTGGCAGGACTCAACATACAACAAAAACAATGCTGCTGGGCCGTCCTGCCCCAGGGGTTCAAAAATCCCCACACCATCTTTTGGGAAACGTTAGCTAAAGACCTAAAAGATCTACCTCTGGAGAAGGGAACCCTCCTTCAATATGCAGATGACATTCTGATCACCAGCCCGACTAAGGAGGCCTCTGAACTACCTAGCCAATAAAAGATAGAAGGTGTCCAAGAAAAAGGCTCAAATATCACAAACTAAGGTGACCTTCCTGGGTTTCATTCACACAGAAGGTCGGAGAAGCCCACCCCAGGAAAGGGAAGAAGCCATTTGCTGCCTCACCCTTCCTAAAACTAGAAGACAGCTTAGGGGTTCCTGGGGAGACCGGGGTTTGCTGCATCTGGATCCCTAACTACAGTCCAATAACTGGGCCTCTATATGAAACACTGAAAGGAAAAGATGATGATCCTTTTGAATAGAATCCAGAAGCGGCCTTTCAAGAAGGGAAAGTGCAGTCAATTCAGACCCTTGCCCTGGACCTCCTTAAGTTAGCTAAACCCTTTGACCTTTACATTCCTGGTCCAAGGCGAATCGCCCTTGGAGTATTAGTGCAAAAACTGGGACCACTTGAAATGGAACAATGCAAGAATGCCCTCCAGGCATTGGCCAGCCACCCCATCTGACCAGGATACTGGGGGTATCTAAAAACCTGGAAATCAGCAGCCCGCAAGTCCAGCTCCCTCGTAAGGGTAAAGGATGCCACTTGGTGATCCTAACCACCCACCATGCCCTGAAGTTGCAGGGATTGCTCCGTGGGCACAATGACCTCGAGTGAGGAGGCCGTCCAACACCAACCTCCAGAGAGACAACCGGGGGCAATGGGCCCCCATGACGACTCGTGTGACCGTCACTTGACCTGGAGTTTCTCTCAGAAAACAACAAGAGTGTGCCCCAAAAGAGCAGACTACTGCTTACAGGACTTACTGCACCCAGAGCGGAGCTAATAAACTTGGCAGGGGAACCGTAAATAACGCTGCCACCATAGAAAAGCCTACAGACACCGCGGTGACGGAGGCCAATGAGACCGGCTGTACTCCTGGCTACTTCAAAAGGCCGTTGACTGAGTGGCCGTCATGGTCCTGGATCACCACCAGCCCTGGACTGTCTGGGATTTGAGCAAGCAGGGCTCTGATACCTGGTGCTGTTTGTACGTTAATTCAGTGGCCTAACTGAAGAAAGCGCAGACTACTGGTCAGAGCATCTAGGCTGGCAGAAACCGTCAGCCTAAGGGGGTCGAACCAATGTGGAGCAGGGTAAAACCGCCCACCCCCCCGCAACGTCTCTGAACATCTCTTTCCTGGACCCTTAAAGGTCATTAGAATCTATGAAACTTCCAATGCTGGTGCTCAGGCAGACGAGCAGTGAGGGAGGAGGCCTGGGGACAATCCACCTCACCTGGAGGCTGCTGGAGAGAAGTCCTGCCCCTCCCCCCAGGTATGAGGACACCCAACTCAGCACGAAGCATTTACAGAAGAGGTGTCTGCACCCTCAGTGCCCCACGAATGAGGAATGGGACAAAAGGCAGAGGAGGGCTTTGTCACTGGCAAAGCCCATTAAAAATTCCTGGGAGATAAAAATAGAATCTGGGCAATAAAATAAAGTCTAACCATTTTGTCCTTTGTACTTTGTCTAATTTCACTTGCTCCTAGGTTTCCACATGCAGAGGTCCCACACCCGGCACTTCAGACCCGATTTCCTAGTGCAAAATGGCTGGGCCGACACCTCAGCTCGTGGGGCCCTGTGCAGACTCTGCGACATAGAGCCTGAGCTCCAGCCAACCCGGCCCTCGAGAGCTCTGCCCCCTCCCTCCGGCTGATGCTGACAGGATCCCTACACAGCAGCCCGGCCCACAACCCGCAGGGGAGCACACACTCTCACCTCTCCATTCTCTGATTAAAATATAAAGTTTTCCTTTGCTTCTGAACCAAAGTCAGTCTCGATCTGTTGGCTCCAATGACACTGGGCAGGGAGACCCTTGTTGGGGCCCACTCTGCAGGATCAGTAACAGAATTTGAGAACATTGTAACTTCAATGAACAGATGTGTGAGCCAAACTGTAATTAACATAGAGCAGTGTATAAGGCTCGTGTAAAATAAGATGTTTCTAACACTTCCATTTGATATTTCCATCACTTTATTATAAGCAAGTTCAGTGGAGGGGTTTGTCTTATTTGTCAGGTCAACAGTAGTGAAATGCAGTGATTTCTTTCCAAGGATGTACATCTAATAATCTTGGTTGAAGTTTCAACCTTGTTTTGAATGATTTTCCATTGAAAATGATACCTCTCTTTCAGCTCCTAGATTTCTGAGAAGTATAAAATCTTATATTTTTTTATTACCAAAGGGGAAAGGTGGGAGGAGGGATAAATTAACAGTTTCGGATTAACATATACACACTGCTATGTATAAAATATATCATCAACAAGGATCTACTGTATAGCACAGGGAAATATACTCAATATTTTTTAATGACCCCTAAGGGGAAATAATCTGAAAAACAATAGATATCTATATCGACATCATCTATCAACTACAGATAAAATGGAAACTAAAGGAGGCCGATGGTGAGCGTTTCTGAACCTGAAGACTTCAATCATCTAAAGTTCGGACTCTGCCTACAGCCCAAGTCCCTTAATGAACACACATGTACCAGTAGCTTAAAAATTCCCCAGATTGGAGCTTGGGGAGACACTGATTTGGAAAAATCCCTGGTGTTCGCCTTACATACACGGGATCTTTCCTACAGCTAAAACATGCCTGTGACACCCAGAAGATGGAACACGGTTGGATCAGGAAGATTTTGGAAAAGGAACCAAAACTCCTAATTTCCTGGTTGTTGGATTCACCCCTCCAGCCTTTTTCCTTAAAATCTCCCCACTTGAGGATGTCAGCACCTTCAACATCCAGTTGCACAGAATTTGGAATTTGTCCTAAGGAAAAAGGGGAAGGAGGAGAAACAAGGAGAGCCAAGCCCTAGATGCTCGGACAGGCACATGTCACTCTAATTTCCAATCAGGAAGAAGAATTAAGCAAAGGCTTAGCCTGCCACTGAGAACCAGAGCAGGGCCAGAAGCAAACCAGCGGCTCTGCGGGAAGCTCCCAAAAAGCGAGTTGAAAAATGGAGCTCAGGGGCACTGCAATTCACAAACCTGCATAGTTTTAAATTATAATTATCGCCCAAAACTATATTGAGGGAAGGCAACGAAAAGGATTGGAAAGCAAGGCAGAATTGCAGGAAACAAATTTCAGGAGTTAGATTCGAATAGCCACTAAAGCACATGAAAAGCGGCCAAACGTCGACAAGGATGCACTTGGCCAAAAAGGGCGTATGCTTTTTTTCCTGAATAAATTCAAAAAAAAACGCATAGTCCCTGATTGGCAAACCAAGCAAGCCGGAAATGCAAATCAGCACTACAAAGAGGTCTCAGTTCCCATCGGTCAAAAGGAACTTCGTAAAAAAGTGTAAAACCAAGAAATCCAGGAGAGGCCAAGGAGGAAAGGGAGCCTTGTTACACTGATGGGCGGGATGTAAATTGCCAATGGCGAGTCTGGAGAAGGGTATGGTGTTTCCTAAAACATCTAAAAAACAGAGCTAGAAAGAATAGGGCACTTCCACTCATGGGCGTATAAATTGGGAAAACTAAAAATCAAAAAGACACAGGCAACCCAAAGCTTAGTGCTGCTCTGGTTACAAGAAACTCCACTTCATTACACCTTAAATATCCTAGGAAAGAGAAAAATGGATAAAGAAGTTGTGGTCCTCATGTACAATGGAATATCACTCAGGCATGAAATCAACGTCATAAGGCTAGTAGCAGCACGATGAGTGGATTTAGGTACGACGATTCTAAGTGAAATAAGTCACACAGAAAACGACACTTATCATAAGATATCACTTATAGAGGGAAGCTAAAATCCATTACACTTGAACTGAATTAAAAAACAGAACAGAGTCACACATTTAGAAAACACACTATGGCTGCTAAACGGGAAAGGTGAGGTGGGGTGATGCATAAAACAAGGGTTTCAAATTAGCTCAGATACCGTTCCATAAACCCAATATGTAATAGACAAGACCTACTCCTTGCTCAGTGAACTGGACTCAACACCCCCTATTCACTGCACAAGCATATATCTGACTAGTAAGAATCTTCAAACCTATGTATTGATATCTCTCTGTAAGTGAGTAAAGGGGGTGTAAGGCGGCATAAACACAGCCATGAAAAGCAGCTAAACCCCATTATAAAAATAAATTAATTTTCAAAACCCGTGAAACAAACACAGTGAAAGAGAGAGAAATTCTTACAAAATTCGTTCAGGGGCTGTGATGCAACCTGGATTGACCATATCTAGACCCACAGCTGATTGAGACATAAGGGTGGACACTCTTGGGGCTGAGAGGTTTGCTGACGTTGGGTGAGCCAACACAGACCCTTTAAAGTAATACTGCATGGTACCCATCCCATGGGTCCCAAATCTCCAAGTTCAAGGGCATTTTCCTACATCGAAAACATGCATGAGAAACCCAGAAGATGGTAAACCGTGTGATCGGGAAAGGTTTCTAAAACACACCTCATTTCTCATCTCCTTTTGCTCAGGTTCGCCATTCCAGCCGCATTACTAGCCATCTCTCTCCTTGGAGAATCAGCACCTTTAACCTCCTGTTCCGTACAGGTTGCAATTTGTCCTGAGGATGAACGGGAAGAGGGGGAACCAATGAGAGACTAGCTCTAGGTGTTGGGACAGGCACAGGTCACTCTATTTTGCCATCAGGAAGAAGAATTAACCACAAGCTCAGCCTGCCCCCCAGAACCAGAAGAGGGCCTGAAGCAATCCTGCACTTTTGCGGCCAGCTCCCAAAAAAGCGACTGGAAAAATGGAGCTCAGGGGCACTGCAATTCACAAACCTGCAGAGTTATAAATGATAACTCTCGTCCACAAATATATTGAGGGAAGGCAACGAAGAGGATTTGAAAGCAAGGCAGAATTGCAGGAAACAGATTTCAGGAGGTAGATTCGAATCGCCTTGAAAGCACATGAAAAGCGGCAAATCGTGAACAAAGATGCCCTTGGCCAAAAAGGGCGTATGTTTTTTTTCCTGAATATATTCAGGATAAAACGCATACGCCCTTTTTGGCCAACCAAGCAACCTGGAAAGGCCAATCAGTGCTCCAAAGAAGTCTCGCTTCCCAGCGGGCAAAAGGGCCATGCGGAAAAAAGTGTCCAAACCAGAAATGCAGGACCGGCCATGGAGAAATGGGAGCCTTGCTACGCTGATGGGCGGGATGTAAATTGCCAACAGCCACTCTGGAGAAGTGTACGGTGTGTCCTGAAACATCTAAAAAACACAGCTTGGAGAGCATAGGGCACTTCCACTCATGGGCGTATAAATTGGGAAAATAAAAATCAGCAAGACACAGGCACTCCAAAGTTTAGGGCTGCTCTGTTGACAAGAACCCCCACTTCATTACCCCTTCAATATCCTAGGAAAGAGAAAAATGGATAAAGAAGTTGTGGTCCTCATGTGCAATGGAATATCACTTAGCCATGAAATCAACGTCATAAGGCTAGTAGCAGCACGATGAGTGGATTTAGGTACGACGATTCTAAGTGAAATTAATCATACAGAAAACGACACTTATCATAAGATATCACTTATAGAGGGAATGTAAAAACCGCTACGCTTGAACTGAATTACAAAACAGAACAGAGTCACACGTTTAGAAAACACACTATGGCTGCTGAACGGGAAAGGTGAAGTGGGGTGATGCATAAAACAAGGGTTTCAAATTAGCTCAGATACCGTTCCATAAACCCAATATGTAATAGAGAAGACCTACTCCTTGCTCACTGAACTGGACTCAACACCCCCTATTCACCACACAAGAATATATCTGACTAGTAAGAATCTTCAAACCTATGTATTGATATCTCTCTGTAAGTGAGTCAATGGGGTGTAAGGCGGCATAAACACAGCTGTGAAAAGCAGCTAAACCCCATTATAAAAATAAATTACTTTTCAAAACCCGTGAAACAAAGACAGTGAAAGAGAGAGAAATTCTTACAAAATTCGTTCAGGGGCTGTGATGCAACCTGGATTGACCATATCTAGACCCACAGGTCTTTGAGACCTAAGGGTGGACACTCCTGGGGCTGAGAGGTTTGGTGTGGTTGGGTGAGCCAACGCAGACCCTTTCAAGTAATACTGCATGGTACCCATCCCATGGGTCCCAAATCTCCAGGTTCAAGGGCATCTTCCTTCATCGAAAACATGCATGAGAAACCCAGAAGATGGTACACGGTGTGATCGGGAAAGGTTTCTAAAACGCACCTCATTTCTCATCTCCTTGTGCTCGGGTTGGCCATTCCAGCCGCTTTAATAGCCATCTCCCTCCTTGGAGAATCAGCACCTTTAACCTCCGGTTCCGTACAGGTTGCAATTTGTCCTGAGGATGAACGGGAAGAGGGGGAACCAATGAGAGACTAGCTCTAGGTGTTGGGACAGGCACAGGTCTCTCTATTTTGCCATCACGAAGAAGAAATAACCACAGGCTTAGCCTGCCCACCGGAACCAGAATAGGTCCTGAAGCAATCCTGCACTTTTGCAGCCAGCTCCCAAAAAAGCGACTTGAAAAATGGAGTTCAGGGGCACTGCAATTCACAAACCTGCAGAGTTATAAATGATAACTCTCTTCCACAAATATATTGAGGAAGGGCAATGAAGAGGATTTGAAAGCAAGGTAGAATTGCATGAAACAGATTTCAGGAGGTAGATTAGAATCGCCTTGAAAGCACATGAAAAGCGGCAAAACGTGGACAATGATGCACTTAGCCAAAAAGGGCGTATGCGTTTTTTCCTGAATATATTCAGGAAAAAACACATACGCCATTTTTGGCCAACCAAGCAACCTGGAAAGGCAAATCAGTGCTCCAAAGAAGTGTGGCTTCCCAGCGGGCAAAAGGGCCATGCAGAAAAAAGTGTCCAAACCAGAAATGCAGGACCGGCCATGGAGAAATGGGAGCCTTGCTACGCTGATGGGCGGGATGTAAATTGCAAACAGCCACTCTGGAGAAGTGTACGGTATGTCCTGAAACATCTAAAAAACACAGCTTGGAGAGCATAGGGCGCTTCCACTCATGGGCGTATAAATTGGGAAAATTAAAAATCAGCAACACACAGGCACTCCAAAGTTTAGGGCTGCTCTGTTGACAAGAACCCCCACTTCTTTACACCTTAAATATCCTAGGAAAGAGAAAAATGGATAAAGAAGTTGTGGTCCTCATGTACAATGGAATATCACTCAGCCATGAAATCAACGTCATTATGCTAGTAGCAGCACGATGTGTGCATTTAGGTACGATGATTCTAAGTGAAATAAGTCACACAGAAAACGACAGTTATCATAAGATATCACTTATAGAAGGAATGTAAAAACCGCTACGCTTGAACTGAATTACAAAACAGAACAGAGTCACACGTTTAGAAAACACACTATGGCTGCTGAACGGGAAAGTTGAGGTGGGGTGATGCATAAAACAAGGGTTTCAAATTAGCTCAGATACCGTTCCATAAACGCAATATGTAATAGACAAGACCTACTCCTTGCTCAGTGAACTGGACTCAACAACCCCTATTTACCGCACAAGAATATATCTGACTAGTAAGAATCTTCAAACCTATGTATTGATAACTCTCTGTAAGTGAGTCAAGGGGTGGGGTGTAAAGCGGCATAAACACAGCCGTGAAAAGCAGCTATACCCCATTATAAAAATAAATTCCTTTTCAAAACCCATGAAACCAAGACAGTGAAAGAGATAGAAATTCTTACAAAATTCGTTCAGGGGCTTTGATGCAACGTGGATTGACCATATCTAGACCCACAGCTGATTGAGACATAAGGGTGGACACTCTTGGGGCTGAGAGGTTTGGTGAGGTTGGGTGAGCCAATGCAGACCCTTTACAGTAACACTGCAGGTACCCATCCCATGGGCCCCAAATCTCCAGGTTCTAGGGCATCTTCCTACGTCGAAAACTTGCATGAGAAACCCAGAAGATTGTACACCGTGTAATGGGGAAAGGTTTCTAAAACGCACCTCATTTCTCATCTACTTGTGTTCAGGTTCACCATTTCAGCCGCTTTACTAGCCATCTCGCTCCTTGGAGAATCGGCACCTTTAACCTCCTGTTCCGTACAGGTTGCAATTTGTCCTGAGGATGAACGGGAAGAGGGGGAACCAATGAGAGACTAGCTCTAGGTGTTGGGACAGCCCCAGGTCTCTGTATTTTGCCATCAGGAAGAAGAATTAACCACATGCTTAGCCTGCCCACCGGAACCAGAATAGGTCCTGAAGCAATCCTGCGCTTTTGCGGCCAGCGCCCAAAAAAGCAACTTGAAAAATGGAGCTCAGGGGCACTGCAATTCACAAACCTGCAGAGTTATAAGTGATAACTCTCGTCCACAAATATATTGAGGGAAGGCAACGAAGAGGACTTGAAAGCAATTCAGAATTGCAGGAAACAGATTTCAGGAGGTAGATTCGAATTGCCTTGAAAGCACATGAAAAGCGGCAAATCGTGAACAATGATGCCCTTGGCCAAAAAGGGCGTATGCGTTTTTTCTTGAATATATTCAGGGAAAAACACATACGCCCTTTTTGGCCAACCAAGCAACCTAGAAAGGCAAATCAGCGCTACAAAGATGTCTGGCTTCCCATCGGGCAAAAGGGCCATGCGGAAAAAAGTGTCCAAACCAGAAATGCAGGACCGGCCATGGAGAAATCGGAGCCTTGCTACGCTGATGGGCGGGATGTAAATTGCCAACAGCCACTCTGGAGAAGTGTACGGTGTGTCCTGAAACATCTAAAAAACACAGCTTGGAGAGCATAGGGTACTTCCACTCATGGGCGTATAAATTGGGAAAACTAAAAATCAGCAAGACATAGGCACTCCAAATTTAGGGCTGCTCTGTTGACAAGAACCCCCACTTCATTACACCTTAAATATCCTAGGAAAGAGAAAAATGGATAAAGAATTTGTGGTCCTCATGTACAATGGAATATCACTCAGGATGAAATTAACATCATAAGACTAGTAGCAGCACGATGAGTGAATGTAGGTACGATGATTCTAAGTGAAATAAGTCATACAGAAAAAGACACTTATCATAAGATATCACTTATAGAGGGAATGTAAAAACCGCTACGCTTGAACTGAATTACAAAACAGAACAGAGTCACACGTTTAGAAAACACACTATGGCTGCTGAACGGGAAAGGTGAGGTGGGGTGATGCATAAAACAAGGGTTTCTAATTAGCTCAGATACCGTTCCATAAACCCAATATATAATAGACAAGACCTACTCCATGCTCAGTGAACTGGACTCAACACCCCCTATTCACCGCACAAGACTATATCTGACTAGTAACAATCTTAAAACCTATGTATTGATATCTCTCTGTAAGTGAGTCAAGGGGGTGTAAAGCGGCATAAACACAGCAGTGAAAAGCACCTAAACCCCATTATAAAAATAAATTACTTTTCAAAACCCGTGAAACAAAGACAGTGAAAGAGAGAGAAATTCTTACAAAATTCGTTCAGGGGCTGTGATGCAACCTGGATTGACCATATCTAGACCCACAGCTGATTGAGACATAAGGGTGGACACTCTTGGGGCTGAGAGGTTCGGTGAGGTTGGGTGAGCCAACGCAGACCCTTTCAAGTAATACTGCATGGTACCCATCCCATGGGTCCCAAATCTCCAGGTTCAAGGGCATCTTCCTACATCGAAAATATGCATGAGAAACCCAGAAGATGGTACATCGTGTGATCGGGAAAGGTTTCTAAAACGCACCTCATTTCTCATCTCCTTGGCTCGGGTTCGCCATTCCAGCCGCTTTACTAGCCATCTCCCTCCTTGGAGAATCAGCACCTTTAACCTCCGGTTCCGTACAGGTTGCAATTTGTCCTGATGATGAACGGGAAGAGGGGGAACCAATGAGAGACTAGCTCTAGGTGTTGGGACAGGCACAGGTCACTCTATTTTCCCATCAGGAAGAAGAATTAAGCACAAGCTCAGCCTGCCCCCCAGAACCAGAAGAGGGCCTGAAGCAATCCTGCGCTTTTGCGGCCAGCTCCCAAAAAAGCGAGTTGAAAAATGGAGCTCAGGGGCACTGCAATTCACAGACCTGCAGAGTTTTAAATGATACCTCTCGTCCACAAATATATTAAGGGATGGCAACGAAGAGGCTTTGAAAACAAGGCAGAATTGCAGGAAACAGATTTCAGGAGGTAGATTTGAATCGCCTTGAAAGCACATGAAAAGCGGCAAAACGTGGACAATGATGCCCTTGGCCAAAAAGGGCGTATGCGTTTTTTCCTGAATATATTCAGGAAAAAACGCATACGCCCTTTTTGGCCAACCAAGCAACCTGGAAAGGCAAATCAGCGCTCCAAAGAAGTCTCGCTTCCCAGCGGGCAAAAGGGCCATGCGGAAAAAAGTGTCCAAACCAGAAATGCAGGACCGGCCATGGAGAAATGGGAGCCTTGCTACGCTGATGGGTGGGATGTAAATTGCCAACAGCCACTCTGGAGAAGTGTACGGTGTGTTCTGAAACATCTAAAAAACACAGCTTGGAGAGCATAGGGCACTTCCACTCATGGCCGTATAAATTGGGAAAACTAAAAAGCAGCAAGACACAGGCACCCCAAAGTTTAGGGCTGCTCTGTTGACAAGAACCCCCACTTCATTACACCTTCAATATCCTAGGAGAGAGAAAAATGGATAAAGAAGTTGTGGTCCTCATGTACAATGGAATATCACTCAGCCATGAAATCAACTACATAAGGCTAGAACCAGCACGATGAGAGGATTTAGGTACGACGATTCTAAGTGAAATAAGTCACACAGAAAAAGACACTTATCATAAGATATCACTTATAGAGGGAATGTAAAAACCGCTAAACTTGAACTGAATTGCAAAACAGAACAGAGTCACACGTTTAGAAAACACACTATGGCTGCTGAACGGGAAAGGTGAGGTGGGGTGATGCATAAAATAAGGGTTTCAAATGAGTTCAGATACCGTTCCATAAACCCAATATGTAACAGACAAGAACTATTCCTTTTTCAGTGAACTGGACTCAACACCCCCTATTCACCGCACAAGAATATATCTGACTAGTAAGAATCTTCAAACCTATGTATTGATATCTCTCTGTAAGTGAGTCAAGGGGGTGTAAAGCGCCATAAACACAGCCGTGAAAAGCAGCTAAACCCCATTATAAAAATAAATTACTTTTCAAAACCAGTGAAACAAAGACAGTGAAAGACAGAGAAATTCTTACAAAATTCGTTCAGGGGCTGTGATGCAACCTGGATTGACCATATCTAGACCCACAGCTGATTGAGACATAAGGGTGGACACTCTTGGGGCTGAGAGGTTCGGTGAGGTTGGGTGAGCCAACGCAGACCCTTTCAAGTAATACTGCATGGTACCCATCCCATGGGTCCCAAATCTCCAGGTTCAAGGGCATCTTCCTACGTCGAAAACAGGCATGAGAAACCCAGAAGATGGTACACCGTGTGATCGGGAAAGGTTTCTAAAACGCACCTCATTTCTCATCTCCTTTGCTCGGGTTCGCCATTCCAGCCGATTTACTAGCCATCTCCCTCCTTGGAGAATCAGCACCTTTAACCTCCTGTTCCGTACAGGTTGCAATTTGTCCTGAGGATGAACGGGAAGAGGGGGAACCAATGAGAGACTAGCTCTAGGTGTTGGGACAGGCACAGGTCACTCTATTTTCCCATCAGGAAGAAGAATTAAGCACAAGCTCAGCCTGCCCCCCAGAACCAGAAGAGGGCCTGAAGCAATCCTGCGCTTTGGCGGCCAGCTCCCAAAAAAGCGAGTTGAAAAATGGAGCTCAGGGGCACTGCAATTCACAAACCTGCAGAGTTTTAAATGATACCTCTCGTCCACAAATATATTAAGGGAAGGCAACGAAGAGGCTTTGAAAGCAAGGCAGAATTGCAGGAAACAGATTTCAGGAGGTAGATTCGAATCGCCTTGAAAGCACATGAAAAGCGGCAAAACGTGGACAATGATGCCCTTGGCCAAAAAGGGCGTATGCGTTTTTTCCTGAATATATTCAGGAAAAAACGCATACGCCCTTTTTGGCCAACCAAGCAACCTGGAAAGGCCAATCAGCGCTCCAAAGAAGTCTCGCTTCCCAGCGGGCAAAAGGGCCATGCGGAAAAAAGTGTCCAAACCAGAAATGCAGGACCGGCCATGGAGAAATGGGAGCCTTGCTACGCTGATGGGTGGGATGTAAATTGCCAACAGCCACTCCGGAGAAGTGTACGGTGTGTTCTGAAACATCTAAAAAACACAGCTTGGAGAGCATAGGGCACTTCCACTCATGGGCGTATAAATTGGGAAAACTAAAAATCAGCAAGACACAGGCACCCCAAAGTTTAGGGCTGCTCTGTTGACAAGAACCCCCACTTCATTACACCTTAAATATCCTAGGAAAGAGAAAAATGGATAAAGAAGTTGTGGTCCTCATGTACAATGGAATATCACTCAGCCATGAAATTAACATCATAAGACTAGTAGCAGCACGATGAGTGAATGTAGGTACGATGATTCTAAGTGAAATAAGTCATACAGAAAAAGACACTTATCATAAGATATCACTTAGAGAGGGAATGTAAAAACCGCTACGCTTGAACTGAATTACAAAACAGAACAGAGTCACACGTTTAGAAAACACACTATGGCTGCTGAACGGGAAAGGTGAGGTGGGGTGATGCATAAAACAAGGGTTTCTAATTAGCTCAGATACCGTTCCATAAACCCAATATATAATAGACAAGACCTACTCCATGCTCAGTGAACTGGACTCAACACCCCCTATTCACCGCACAAGACTATATCTGACTAGTAACAATCTTAAAACCTATGTATTGATATCTCTCTGTAAGTGAGTCAAGGGGGTGTAAAGCGGCATAAACACAGCAGTGAAAAGCACCTAAACCCCATTATAAAAATAAATTACTTTTCAAAACCCGTGAAACAAAGACAGTGAAAGAGAGAGAAATTCTTACAAAATTCGTTCAGGGGCTGTGATGCAACCTGGATTGACCATATCTAGACCCACAGCTGATTGAGACATAAGGGTGGACACTCTTGGGGCTGAGAGGTTCGGTGAGGTTGGGTGAGCCAACGCAGACCCTTTCAAGTAATACTGCATGGTACCCATCCCATGGGTCCCAAATCTCCAGGTTCAAGGGCATCTTCCTACATCGAAAATATGCATGAGAAACCCAGAAGATGGTACATCGTGTGATCGGGAAAGGTTTGTAAAACGCACCTCATTTCTCATCTCCTTGGCTCGGGTTCGCCATTCCAGCCGCTTTACTAGCCATCTCCCTCCTTGGAGAATCAGCACCTTTAACCTCCGGTTCCGTACAGGTTGCAATTTGTCCTGATGATGAACGGGAAGAGGGGGAACCAATGAGAGACTAGCTCTAGGTGTTGGGACAGGCACAGGTCACTCTATTTTCCCATCAGGAAGAAGAATTAAGCACAAGCTCAGCCTGCCCCCCAGAACCAGAAGAGGGCCTGAAGCAATCCTGCGCTTTTGCGGCCAGCTCCCAAAAAAGCGAGTTGAAAAATGGAGCTCAGGGGCACTGCAATTCACAGACCTGCAGAGTTTTAAATGATACCTCTCGTCCACAAATATATTAAGGGATGGCAACGAAGAGGCTTTGAAAACAAGGCAGAATTGCAGGAAACAGATTTCAGGAGGTAGATTTGAATCGCCTTGAAAGCACATGAAAAGCGGCAAAACGTGGACAATGATGCCCTTGGCCAAAAAGGGCGTATGCGTTTTTTCCTGAATATATTCAGGAAAAAACGCATACGCCCTTTTTGGCCAACCAAGCAACCTGGAAAGGCAAATCAGCGCTCCAAAGAAGTCTCGCTTCCCAGCGGGCAAAAGGGCCATGCGGAAAAAAGTGTCCAAACCAGAAATGCAGGACCGGCTATGGAGAAATGGGAGCCTTGCTACGCTGATGGGTGGGATGTAAATTGCCAACAGCCACTCTGGAGAAGTGTACGGTGTGTTCTGAAACATCTAAAAAACACAGCTTGGAGAGCATAGGGCACTTCCACTCATGGCCGTATAAATTGGGAAAACTAAAAAGCAGCAAGACACAGGCACCCCAAAGTTTAGGGCTGCTCTGTTGACAAGAACCCCCACTTCATTACACCTTCAATATCCTGGGAGAGAGAAAAATGGATAAAGAAGTTGTGGTCCTCATGTACAATGGAATATCACTCAGCCATGAAATCAACTACATAAGGCTAGAACCAGCACGATGAGAGGATTTAGGTACGACGATTCTAAGTGAAATAAGTCACACAGAAAAAGACACTTATCATAAGATATCACTTATAGAGGGAATGTAAAAACCGCTAAACTTGAACTGAATTGCAAAACAGAACAGAGTCACACGTTTAGAAAACACACTATGGCTGCTGAACGGGAAAGGTGAGGTGGGGTGATGCATAAAATAAGGGTTTCAAATGAGCTCAGATACCGTTCCATAAACCCAATATGTAACAGACAAGAACTATTCCTTTTTCAGTGAACTGGACTCAACACCCCCTATTCACCGCACAAGAATATATCTGACTAGTAAGAATCTTCAAACCTATGTATTGATATCTCTCTGTAAGTGAGTCAAGGGGGTGTAAAGCGCCATAAACACAGCCGTGAAAAGCAGCTAAACCCCATTATAAAAATAAATTACTTTTCAAAACCAGTGAAACAAAGACAGTGAAAGACAGAGAAATTCTTACAAAATTCGTTCAGGGGCTGTGATGCAACCTGGATTGACCATATCTAGACCCACAGCTGATTGAGACATAAGGGTGGACACTCTTGGGGCTGAGAGGTTCGGTGAGGTTGGGTGAGCCAACGCAGACCCTTTCAAGTAATACTGCATGGTACCCATCCCATGGGTCCCAAATCTCCAGGTTCAAGGGCATCTTCCTACGTCGAAAACAGGCATGAGAAACCCAGAAGATGGTACACCGTGTGATCGGGAAAGGTTTCTAAAACGCACCTCATTTCTCATCTCCTTTGCTCGGGTTCGCCATTCCAGCCGATTTACTAGCCATCTCCCTCCTTGGAGAATCAGCACCTTTAACCTCCTGTTCCGTACAGGTTGCAATTTGTCCTGAGGATGAACGGGAAGAGGGGGAACCAATGAGAGACTAGCTCTAGGTGTTGGGACAGGCACAGGTCACTCTATTTTCCCATCAGGAAGAAGAATTAAGCACAAGCTCAGCCTGCCCCCCAGAACCAGAAGAGGGCCTGAAGCAATCCTGCGCTTTTGCGGCCAGCTCCCAAAAAAGCGAGTTGAAAAATGGAGCTCAGGGGCACTGCAATTCACAAACCTGCAGAGTTTTAAATGATACCTCTCGTCCACAAATATATTAAGGGAAGGCAACGAAGAGGCTTTGAAAGCAAGGCAGAATTGCAGGAAACAGATTTCAGGAGGTAGATTCGAATCGCCTTGAAAGCACATGAAAAGCGGCAAAACGTGGACAATGATGCCCTTGGCCAAAAAGGGCGTATGCGTTTTTTCCTGAATATATTCAGGAAAAAACGCATACGCCCTTTTTGGCCAACCAAGCAACCTGGAAAGGCCAATCAGCGCTCCAAAGAAGTCTCGCTTCCCAGCGGGCAAAAGGGCCATGCGGAAAAAAGTGTCCAAACCAGAAATGCAGGACCGGCCATGGAGAAATGGGAGCCTTGCTACGCTGATGGGTGGGATGTAAATTGCCAACAGCCACTCCGGAGAAGTGTACGGTGTGTTCTGAAACATCTAAAAAACACAGCTTGGAGAGCATAGGGCACTTCCACTCATGGGCGTATAAATTGGGAAAACTAAAAATCAGCAAGACACAGGCACCCCAAAGTTTAGGGCTGCTCTGTTGACAAGAACCCCCACTTCATTACACCTTAAATATCCTAGGAAAGAGAAAAATGGATAAAGAAGTTGTGGTCCTCATGTACAATGGAATATCACTCAGCCATGAAATCAACGTCATAAGGCTAGTAGCAGCACGATGAGTGGATTTAGGTACGACGATTCTAAGTGAAATAAGTCACACAGAAAAAGACACTTATCATAAGATATCACTTAGAGAGGGAATGTAAAAACCGCTACACTTGAACTGAATTACAAAACAGAACAGAGTCACACGTTTAGGAAACACACTATGGCTGCTGAACGGGAAAGGTGAGGTGGGGTGATGCATAAAACAAGGGTTTCAAATTAGCTCCGATACCGTTCCATAAACCCAATATGTAAGAGACAAGACCTATTCCTTTTTCAGTGAACTGGACTCAACACCCCCTATTCACCACACAAGAATATATCTGACTAGTAAGAATCTTCAAACCTATGTATTGATATCTCTCTGTAAGTGAGTCAATGGGGTGTAAAGCGGCATAAACACAGCCGTGAAAAGCAGCTAAACCCCATTATAAAAATAAATTACTTTTCAAAACCCGTGAAACAAAGACAGTGAAAGAGAGAGAAATTCTTACAAAATTCGTTCAGGGGCTGTGATGCAACCTGGATTGACCATATCTAGACCCACAGCTGATTGAGACATAAGGGTGGACACTCTCGGGGCTGAGAGGTTCGGTGAGGTTGGGTGAGCCAACGCAGACCCTTTCAAGTAATACTGCATGGTACCCATCCCATGGGTCCCAAATCTCCAGGTTCAAGGGCATCTTCCTACGTCGAAAACAGGCATGAGAAACCCAGAAGATGGTACACCGTGTGATCGGGAAAGGTTTCTAAAACGCACCTCATTTCTCATCTCCTTTGCTCGGGTTCGCCATTCCAGCCGATTTACTAGCCATCTCCCTCCTTGGAGAATCAGCACCTTTAACCTCCTGTTCCGTACAGGTTGCAATTTGTCCTGAGGATGAACGGGAAGAGGGGGAACCAATGAGAGACTAGCTCTAGGTGTTGGGACAGGCACAGGTCACTCTATTTTCCCATCAGGAAGAAGAATTAAGCACAAGCTCAGCCTGCCCCCCAGAACCAGAAGAGGGCCTGAAGCAATCCTGCGCTTTTGCGGCCAGCTCCCAAAAAAGCGAGTTGAAAAATGGAGCTCAGGGGCACTGCAATTCACAAACCTGCAGAGTTTTAAATGATACCTCTCGTCCACAAATATATTAAGGGAAGGCAACGAAGAGGCTTTGAAAGCAAGGCAGAATTGCAGGAAACAGATTTCAGGAGGTAGATTCGAATCGCCTTGAAAGCACATGAAAAGCGGCAAAACGTGGACAATGATGCCCTTGGCCAAAAAGGGCGTATGCGTTTTTTCCTGAATATATTCAGGAAAAAACGCATACGCCCTTTTTGGCCAACCAAGCAACCTGGAAAGGCCAATCAGCGCTCCAAAGAAGTCTCGCTTCCCAGCGGGCAAAAGGGCCATGCGGAAAAAAGTGTCCAAACCAGAAATGCAGGACCGGCCATGGAGAAATGGGAGCCTTGCTACGCTGATGGGTGGGATGTAAATTGCCAACAGCCACTCCGGAGAAGTGTACGGTGTGTTCTGAAACATCTAAAAAACACAGCTTGGAGAGCATAGGGCACTTCCACTCATGGGCGTATAAATTGGGAAAACTAAAAATCAGCAAGACACAGGCACCCCAAAGTTTAGGGCTGCTCTGTGGACAAGAACCCCCACTTCATTACACCTTAAATATCCTAGGAAAGAGAAAAATGGATAAAGAAGTTGTGGTCCTCATGTACAATGGAATATCACTCAGCCATGAAATCAACGTCATAAGGCTAGTAGCAGCACGATGAGTGGATTTAGGTACGACGATTCTAAGTGAAATAAGTCACACAGAAAAAGACACTTATCATAAGATATCACTTAGAGAGGGAATGTAAAAACCGCTACACTTGAACTGAATTACAAAACAGAACAGAGTCACACGTTTAGGAAACACACTATGGCTGCTGAACGGGAAAGGTGAGGTGGGGTGATGCATAAAACAAGGGTTTCAAATTAGCTCCGATACCGTTCCATAAACCCAATATGTAAGAGACAAGACCTATTCCTTTTTCAGTGAACTGGACTCAACACCCCCTATTCACCACACAAGAATATATCTGACTAGTAAGAATCTTCAAACCTATGTATTGATATCTCTCTGTAAGTGAGTCAATGGGGTGTAAAGCGGCATAAACACAGCCGTGAAAAGCAGCTAAACCCCATTATAAAAATAAATTACTTTTCAAAACCCGTGAAACAAAGACAGTGAAAGAGAGAGAAATTCTTACAAAATTCGTTCAGGGGCTGTGATGCAACCTGGATTGACCATATCTAGACCCACAGCTGATTGAGACATAAGGGTGGACACTCTCGGGGCTGAGAGGTTCGGTGAGGTTGGGTGAGCCAACGCAGACCCTTTCAAGTAATACTGCATGGTACCCATCCCATGGGTCCCAAATCTCCAGGTTCAAGGGCATCTTCCTACGTCGAAAACAGGCATGAGAAACCCAGAAGATGGTACACCGTGTGATCGGGAAAGGTTTCTAAAACGCACCTCATTTCTCATCTCCTTTGCTCGGGTTCGCCATTCCAGCCGATTTACTAGCCATCTCCCTCCTTGGAGAATCAGCACCTTTAACCTCCTGTTCCGTACAGGTTGCAATTTGTCCTGAGGATGAACGGGAAGAGGGGGAACCAATGAGAGACTAGCTCTAGGTGTTGGGACAGGCACAGGTCACTCTATTTTCCCATCAGGAAGAAGAATTAAGCACAAGCTCAGCCTGCCCCCCAGAACCAGAAGAGGGCCTGAAGCAATCCTGCGCTTTTGCGGCCAGCTCCCAAAAAAGCGAGTTGAAAAATGGAGCTCAGGGGCACTGCAATTCACAAACCTGCAGAGTTTTAAATGATACCTCTCGTCCACAAATATATTAAGGGAAGGCAACGAAGAGGCTTTGAAAGCAAGGCAGAATTGCAGGAAACAGATTTCAGGAGGTAGATTCGAATCGCCTTGAAAGCACATGAAAAGCGGCAAAACGTGGACAATGATGCCCTTGGCCAAAAAGGGCGTATGCGTTTTTTCCTGAATATATTCAGGAAAAAACGCATACGCCCTTTTTGGCCAACCAAGCAACCTGGAAAGGCCAATCAGCGCTCCAAAGAAGTCTCGCTTCCCAGCGGGCAAAAGGGCCATGCGGAAAAAAGTGTCCAAACCAGAAATGCAGGACCGGCCATGGAGAAATGGGAGCCTTGCTACGCTGATGGGTGGGATGTAAATTGCCAACAGCCACTCTGGAGAAGTGTACGGTGTGTTCTGAAACATCTAAAAAACACAGCTTGGAGAGCATAGGGCACTTCCACTCATGGGCGTATAAATTGGGAAAACTAAAAATCAGCAAGACACAGGCACCCCAAAGTTTAGGGCTGCTCTGTTGACAAGAACCCCCACTTCATTACACCTTAAATATCCTAGGAAAGAGAAAAATGGATAAAGAAGTTGTGGTCCTCATGTACAATGGAATATCACTCAGCCATGAAATCAACGTCATAAGGCTAGTAGCAGCACGATGAGTGGATTTAGGTACGACGATTCTAAGTGAAATAAGTCACACAGAAAAAGACACTTATCATAAGATATCACTTAGAGAGGGAATGTAAAAACCGCTACACTTGAACTGAATTACAAAACAGAACAGAGTCACACGTTTAGGAAACACACTATGGCTGCTGAACGGGAAAGGTGAGGTGGGGTGATGCATAAAACAAGGGTTTCAAATTAGCTCCGATACCGTTCCATAAACCCAATATGTAAGAGACAAGACCTATTCCTTTTTCAGTGAACTGGACTCAACACCCCCTATTCACCGCACAAGAATATATCTGACTAGTAAGAATCTTCAAACCTATGTATTGATATCTCTCTGTAAGTGAGTCAAGGGGGTGTAAAGCGGCATAAACACAGCCGTGAAAAGCAGCTAAACCCCATTATAAAAATAAATTACTTTTCAAAACCCGGGAAACAAAGACAGTGAAAGAGAGAGAAATTCTTACAAAATTCGTTCAGGGGCTGTGATGCAACCTGGATTGACCATATCTAGACCCACAGCTGATTGAGACATAAGGGTGGACACTCTTGGGGCTGAGAGGTTCGGTGAGGTTGGGTGAGCCAACGCAGACCCTTTCAAGTAGTACTGCATGGTACCCATCCCATGGGTCCCAAATCTCCAGGTTCAAGGGCATCTTCCTACGTCGAAAACAGGCATGAGAAACCCAGAAGATGGTACACCGTGTGATCGGGAAAGGTTTCTAAAACGCACCTCATTTCTCATCTCCTTTGCTCGGGTTCGCCATTCCAGCCGATTTACTAGCCATCTCCCTCCTTGGAGAATCAGCACCTTTAACCTCCTGTTCCGTACAGGTTGCAATTTGTCCTGAGGATGAACGGGAAGAGGGGGAACCAATGAGAGACTAGCTCTAGGTGTTGGGACAGGCACAGGTCACTCTATTTTCCCATCAGGAAGAAGAATTAAGCACAAGCTCAGCCTGCCCCCCAGAACCAGAAGAGGGCCTGAAGCAATCCTGCGCTTTTGCGGCCAGCTCCCAAAAAAGCGAGTTGAAAAATGGAGCTCAGGGGCACTGCAATTCACAAACCTGCAGAGTTTTAAATGATACCTCTCGTCCACAAATATATTAAGGCAAGGCAACGAAGAGACTTTGAAAGCAAGGCAGAATTGCAGGAAACAGATTTCAGGAGGTAGATTCGAATCGCCTTGAAAGCACATGAAAAGCGGCAAAACGTGGACAATGATGCCCTTGGCCAAAAAGGGCGTATGCGTTTTTTCCTGAATATATTCAGGAAAAAACGCATACGCCCTTTTTGGCCAACCAAGCAACCTGGAAAGGCCAATCAGCGCTCCAAAGAAGTCTCGCTTCCCAGCGGGCAAAAGGGCCATGCGGAAAACAGTGTCCAAACCAGAAATGCAGGACCGGCCATGGAGAAATGGGAGCCTTGCTACGCTGATGGGTGGGATGTAAATTGCCAACAGCCACTCTGGAGAAGTGTACGGTGTGTTCTGAAACATCTAAAAAACACAGCTTGGAGAGCATAGGGCACTTCCACTCATGGGCGTATAAATTGGGAAAACTAAAAATCAGCAAGACACAGGCACCCCAAAGTTTAGGGCTGCTCTGTGGACAAGAACCCCCACTTCATTACACCTTAAATATCCTAGGAAAGAGAAAAATGGATAAAGAAGTTGTGGTCCTCATGTACAATGGAATATCACTCAGCCATGAAATCCACGTCATAAGGCTAGTAGCAGCACGATGAGTGGATTTAGGTACGACGATTCTAAGTGAAATAAGTCACACAGAAAAAGACACTTATCATAAGATATCACTTAGAGAGGGAATGTAAAAACCGCTACACTTGAACTGAATTACAAAACAGAACAGAGTCACACGTTTAGGAAACACACTATGGCTGCTGAACGGGAAAGGTGAGGTGGGGTGATGCATAAAACAAGGGTTTCAAATTAGCTCCGATACCGTTCCATAAACCCAATATGTAAGAGACAAGACCTATTCCTTTTTCAGTGAACTGGACTCAACACCCCCTATTCACCGCACAAGAATATATCTGACTAGTAAGAATCTTCAAACCTATGTATTGATATCTCTCTGTAAGTGAGTCAATGGGGTGTAAAGCGGCATAAACACAGCCGTGAAAAGCAGCTAAACCCCATTATAAAAATAAATTACTTTTCAAAACCCGTGAAACAAAGACAGTGAAAGAGAGAGAAATTCTTACAAAATTCGTTCAGGGGCTGTGATGCAACCTGGATTGACCATATCTAGACCCACAGCTGATTGAGACATAAGGGTGGACACTCTTGGGGCTGAGAGGTTCGGTGAGGTTGGGTGAGCCAACGCAGACCCTTTCAAGTAATACTGCATGGTACCCATCCCATGGGTCCCAAATCTCCAGGTTCAAGGGCATCTTCCTACGTCGAAAACAGGCATGAGAAACCCAGAATATGGTACACCGTGTGATCGGGAAAGGTTTCTAAAACGCACCTCATTTCTCATCTCCTTTGCTCGGGTTCGCCATTCCAGCCGATTTACTAGCCATCTCCCTCCTTGGAGAATCAGCACCTTTAACCTCCTGTTCCGTACAGGTTGCAATTTGTCCTGAGGATGAACGGGAAGAGGGGGAACCAATGAGAGACTAGCTCTAGGTGTTGGGACAGGCACAGGTCACTCTATTTTCCCATCAGGAAGAAGAATTAAGCACAAGCTCAGCCTGCCCCCCAGAACCAGAAGAGGGCCTGAAGCAATCCTGCGCTTTTGCGGCCAGCTCCCAAAAAAGCGAGTTGAAAAATGGAGCTCAGGGGCACTGCAATTCACAAACCTGCAGAGTTTTAAATGATACCTCTCGTCCACAAATATATTAAGGGAAGGCAACGAAGAGGCTTTGAAAGCAAGGCAGAATTGCAGGAAACAGATTTCAGGAGGTAGATTCGAATCGCCTTGAAAGCACATGAAAAGCGGCAAAACGTGGACAATGATGCCCTTGGCCAAAAAGGGCGTATGCGTTTTTTCCTGAATATATTCAGGAAAAAACGCATACGCCCTTTTTGGCCAACCAAGCAACCTGGAAAGGCCAATCAGCGCTCCAAAGAAGTCTCGCTTCCCAGCGGGCAAAAGGGCCATGCGGAAAAAAGTGTCCAAACCAGAAATGCAGGACCGGCCATGGAGAAATGGGAGCCTTGCTACGCTGATGGGTGGGATGTAAATTGCCAACAGCCACTCTGGAGAAGTGTACGGTGTGTTCTGAAACATCTAAAAAACACAGCTTGGAGAGCATAGGGCACTTCCACTCATGGGCGTATAAATTGGGAAAACTAAAAATCAGCAAGACACAGGCACCCCAAAGTTTAGGGCTGCTCTGTTGACAAGAACCCCCACTTCATTACACCTTAAATATCCTAGGAAAGAGAAAAATGGATAAAGAAGTTGTGGTCCTCATGTACAATGGAATATCACTCAGCCATGAAATCAACGTCATAAGGCTAGTAGCAGCACGATGAGTGGATTTAGGTACGACGATTCTAAGTGAAATAAGTCACACAGAAAAAGACACTTATCATAAGATATCACTTAGAGAGGGAATGTAAAAACCGCTACACTTGAACTGAATTACAAAACAGAACAGAGTCACACGTTTAGGAAACACACTATGGCTGCTGAACGGGAAAGGTGAGGTGGGGTGATGCATAAAACAAGGGTTTCAAATTAGCTCCGATACCGTTCCATAAACCCAATATGTAAGAGACAAGACCTATTCCTTTTTCAGTGAACTGGACTCAACACCCCCTATTCACCGCACAAGAATATATCTGACTAGTAAGAATCTTCAAACCTATGTATTGATATCTCTCTGTAAGTGAGTCAAGGGGGTGTAAAGCGGCATAAACACAGCCGTGAAAAGCAGCTAAACCCCATTATAAAAATAAATTACTTTTCAAAACCCGGGAAACAAAGACAGTGAAAGAGAGAGAAATTCTTACAAAATTCGTTCAGGGGCTGTGATGCAACCTGGATTGACCATATCTAGACCCACAGCTGATTGAGACATAAGGGTGGACACTCTTGGGGCTGAGAGGTTCGGTGAGGTTGGGTGAGCCAACGCAGACCCTTTCAAGTAATACTGCATGGTACCCATCCCATGGGTCCCAAATCTCCAGGTTCAAGGGCATCTTCCTACGTCGAAAACAGGCATGAGAAACCCAGAAGATGGTACACCGTGTGATCGGGAAAGGTTTCTAAAACGCACCTCATTTCTCATCTCCTTTGCTCGGGTTCGCCATTCCAGCCGATTTACTAGCCATCTCCCTCCTTGGAGAATCAGCACCTTTAACCTCCTGTTCCGTACAGGTTGCAATTTGTCCTGAGGATGAACGGGAAGAGGGGGAACCAATGAGAGACTAGCTCTAGGTGTTGGGACAGGCACAGGTCACTCTATTTTCCCATCAGGAAGAAGAATTAAGCACAAGCTCAGCCTGCCCCCCAGAACCAGAAGAGGGCCTGAAGCAATCCTGCGCTTTTGCGGCCAGCTCCCAAAAAAGCGAGTTGAAAAATGGAGCTCAGGGGCACTGCAATTCACAAACCTGCAGAGTTTTAAATGATACCTCTCGTCCACAAATATATTAAGGGAAGGCAACGAAGAGGCTTTGAAAGCAAGGCAGAATTGCAGGAAACAGATTTCAGGAGGTAGATTCGAATCGCCTTGAAAGCACATGAAAAGCGGCAAAACGTGGACAATGATGCCCTTGGCCAAAAAGGGCGTATGCGTTTTTTCCTGAATATATTCAGGAAAAAACGCATATGCCCTTTTTGGCCAACCAAGCAACCTGGAAAGGCCAATCAGCGCTCCAAAGAAGTCTCGCTTCCCAGCGGGCAAAAGGGCCATGCGGAAAAAAGTGTCCAAACCAGAAATGCAGGACCGGCCATGGAGAAATGGGAGCCTTGCTACGCTGATGGGTGGGATGTAAATTGCCAACAGCCACTCTGGAGAAGTGTACGGTGTGTTCTGAAACATCTAAAAAACACAGCTTGGAGAGCATAGGGCACTTCCACTCATGGGCGTATAAATTGGGAAAACTAAAAATCAGCAAGACACAGGCACCCCAAAGTTTAGGGCTGCTCTGTTGACAAGAACCCCCACTTCATTACACCTTAAATATCCTAGGAAAGAGAAAAATGGATAAAGAAGTTGTGGTCCTCATGTACAATGGAATATCACTCAGCCATGAAATCAACGTCATAAGGCTAGTAGCAGCACGATGAGTGGATTTAGGTACGACGATTCTAAGTGAAATAAGTCACACAGAAAAAGACACTTATCATAAGATATCACTTAGAGAGGGAATGTAAAAACCGCTACACTTGAACTGAATTACAAAACAGAACAGAGTCACACGTTTAGGAAACACACTATGGCTGCTGAACGGGAAAGGTGAGGTGGGGTGATGCATAAAACAAGGGTTTCAAATTAGCTCCGATACCGTTCCATAAACCCAATATGTAAGAGACAAGACCTATTCCTTTTTCAGTGAACTGGACTCAACACCCCCTATTCACCGCACAAGAATATATCTGACTAGTAAGAATCTTCAAACCTATGTATTGATATCTCTCTGTAAGTGAGTCAAGGGGGTGTAAAGCGGCATAAACACAGCCGTGAAAAGCAGCTAAACCCCATTATAAAAATAAATTACTTTTCAAAACCCGGGAAACAAAGACAGTGAAAGAGAGAGAAATTCTTACAAAATTCGTTCAGGGGCTGTGATGCAACCTGGATTGACCATATCTAGACCCACAGCTGATTGAGACATAAGGGTGGACACTCTTGGGGCTGAGAGGTTCGGTGAGGTTGGGTGAGCCAACGCAGACCCTTTCAAGTAGTACTGCATGGTACCCATCCCATGGGTCCCAAATCTCCAGGTTCAAGGGCATCTTCCTACGTCGAAAACAGGCATGAGAAACCCAGAAGATGGTACACCGTGTGATCGGGAAAGGTTTCTAAAACGCACCTCATTTCTCATCTCCTTTGCTCGGGTTCGCCATTCCAGCCGATTTACTAGCCATCTCCCTCCTTGGAGAATCAGCACCTTTAACCTCCTGTTCCGTACAGGTTGCAATTTGTCCTGAGGATGAACGGGAAGAGGGGGAACCAATGAGAGACTAGCTCTAGGTGTTGGGACAGGCACAGGTCACTCTATTTTCCCATCAGGAAGAAGAATTAAGCACAAGCTCAGCCTGCCCCCAGAACCAGAAGAGGGCCTGAAGCAATCCTGCGCTTTTGCGGCCAGCTCCCAAAAAAGCGAGTTGAAAAATGGAGCTCAGGGGCACTGCAATTCACAAACCTGCAGAGTTTTAAATGATACCTCTCGTCCACAAATATATTAAGGGAAGGCAACGAAGAGGCTTTGAAAGCAAGGCAGAATTGCAGGAAACAGATTTCAGGAGGTAGATTCGAATCGCCTTGAAAGCACATGAAAAGCGGCAAAACGTGGACAATGATGCCCTTGGCCAAAAAGGGCGTATGCGTTTTTTCCTGAATATATTCAGGAAAAAACGCATACGCCCTTTTTGGCCAACCAAGCAACCTGGAAAGGCCAATCAGCGCTCCAAAGAAGTCTCGCTTCCCAGCGGGCAAAAGGGCCATGCGGAAAAAAGTGTCCAAACCAGAAATGCAGGACCGGCCATGGAGAAATGGGAGCCTTGCTACGCTGATGGGTGGGATGTAAATTGCCAACAGCCACTCTGGAGAAGTGTACGGTGTGTTCTGAAACATCTAAAAAACACAGCTTGGAGAGCATAGGGCACTTCCACTCATGGGCGTATAAATTGGGAAAACTAAAAATCAGCAAGACACAGGCACCCCAAAGTTTAGGGCTGCTCTGTGGACAAGAACCCCCACTTCATTACACCTTAAATATCCTAGGAAAGAGAAAAATGGATAAAGAAGTTGTGGTCCTCATGTACAATGGAATATCACTCAGCCATGAAATCAACGTCATAAGGCTAGTAGCAGCACGATGAGTGGATTTAGGTACGACGATTCTAAGTGAAATAAGTCACACAGAAAAAGACACTTATCATAAGATATCACTTAGAGAGGGAATGTAAAAACCGCTACACTTGAACTGAATTACAAAACAGAACAGAGTCACACGTTTAGGAAACACACTATGGCTGCTGAACGGGAAAGGTGAGGTGGGGTGATGCATAAAACAAGGGTTTCAAATTAGCTCCGATACCGTTCCATAAACCCAATATGTAAGAGACAAGACCTATTCCTTTTTCAGTGAACTGGACTCAACACCCCCTATTCACCGCACAAGAATATATCTGACTAGTAAGAATCTTCAAACCTATGTATTGATATCTCTCTGTAAGTGAGTCAAGGGGGTGTAAAGCGGCATAAACACAGCCGTGAAAAGCAGCTAAACCCCATTATAAAAATAAATTACTTTTCAAAACCCGGGAAACAAAGACAGTGAAAGAGAGAGAAATTCTTACAAAATTCGTTCAGGGGCTGTGATGCAACCTGGATTGACCATATCTAGACCCACAGCTGATTGAGACATAAGGGTGGACACTCTTGGGGCTGAGAGGTTCGGTGAGGTTGGGTGAGCCAACGCAGACCCTTTCAAGTAGTACTGCATGGTACCCATCCCATGGGTCCCAAATCTCCAGGTTCAAGGGCATCTTCCTACGTCGAAAACAGGCATGAGAAACCCAGAAGATGGTACACCGTGTGATCGGGAAAGGTTTCTAAAACGCACCTCATTTCTCATCTCCTTTGCTCGGGTTCGCCATTCCAGCCGATTTACTAGCCATCTCCCTCCTTGGAGAATCAGCACCTTTAACCTCCTGTTCCGTACAGGTTGCAATTTGTCCTGAGGATGAACGGGAAGAGGGGGAACCAATGAGAGACTAGCTCTAGGTGTTGGGACAGGCACAGGTCACTCTATTTTCCCATCAGGAAGAAGAATTAAGCACAAGCTCAGCCTGCCCCCCAGAACCAGAAGAGGGCCTGAAGCAATCCTGCGCTTTTGCGGCCAGCTCCCAAAAAAGCGAGTTGAAAAATGGAGCTCAGGGGCACTGCAATTCACAAACCTGCAGAGTTTTAAATGATACCTCTCGTCCACAAATATATTAAGGCAAGGCAACGAAGAGACTTTGAAAGCAAGGCAGAATTGCAGGAAACAGATTTCAGGAGGTAGATTCGAATCGCCTTGAAAGCACATGAAAAGCGGCAAAACGTGGACAATGATGCCCTTGGCCAAAAAGGGCGTATGCGTTTTTTCCTGAATATATTCAGGAAAAAACGCATACGCCCTTTTTGGCCAACCAAGCAACCTGGAAAGGCCAATCAGCGCTCCAAAGAAGTCTCGCTTCCCAGCGGGCAAAAGGGCCATGCGGAAAACAGTGTCCAAACCAGAAATGCAGGACCGGCCATGGAGAAATGGGAGCCTTGCTACGCTGATGGGTGGGATGTAAATTGCCAACAGCCACTCTGGAGAAGTGTACGGTGTGTTCTGAAACATCTAAAAAACACAGCTTGGAGAGCATAGGGCACTTCCACTCATGGGCGTATAAATTGGGAAAACTAAAAATCAGCAAGACACAGGCACCCCAAAGTTTAGGGCTGCTCTGTGGACAAGAACCCCCACTTCATTACACCTTAAATATCCTAGGAAAGAGAAAAATGGATAAAGAAGTTGTGGTCCTCATGTACAATGGAATATCACTCAGCCATGAAATCCACGTCATAAGGCTAGTAGCAGCACGATGAGTGGATTTAGGTACGACGATTCTAAGTGAAATAAGTCACACAGAAAAAGACACTTATCATAAGATATCACTTAGAGAGGGAATGTAAAAACCGCTACACTTGAACTGAATTAAAAAACAGAACAGAGTCACACGTTTAGGAAACACACTATGGCTGCTGAACGGGAAAGGTGAGGTGGGGTGATGCATAAAACAAGGGTTTCAAATTAGCTCCGATACCGTTCCATAAACCCAATATGTAAGAGACAAGACCTATTCCTTTTTCAGTGAACTGGACTCAACACCCCCTATTCACCGCACAAGAATATATCTGACTAGTAAGAATCTTCAAACCTATGTATTGATATCTCTCTGTAAGTGAGTCAATGGGGTGTAAAGCGGCATAAACACAGCCGTGAAAAGCAGCTAAACCCCATTATAAAAATAAATTACTTTTCAAAACCCGTGAAACAAAGACAGTGAAAGAGAGAGAAATTCTTACAAAATTCGTTCAGGGGCTGTGATGCAACCTGGATTGACCATATCTAGACCCACAGCTGATTGAGACATAAGGGTGGACACTCTTGGGGCTGAGAGGTTCGGTGAGGTTGGGTGAGCCAACGCAGACCCTTTCAAGTAATACTGCATGGTACCCATCCCATGGGTCCCAAATCTCCAGGTTCAAGGGCATCTTCCTACGTCGAAAACAGGCATGAGAAACCCAGAAGATGGTACACCGTGTGATCGGGAAAGGTTTCTAAAACGCACCTCATTTCTCATCTCCTTTGCTCGGGTTCGCCATTCCAGCCGATTTACTAGCCATCTCCCTCCTTGGAGAATCAGCACCTTTAACCTCCTGTTCCGTACAGGTTGCAATTTGTCCTGAGGATGAACGGGAAGAGGGGGAACCAATGAGAGACTAGCTCTAGGTGTTGGGACAGGCACAGGTCACTCTATTTTCCCATCAGGAAGAAGAATTAAGCACAAGCTCAGCCTGCCCCCCAGAACCAGAAGAGGGCCTGAAGCAATCCTGCGCTTTTGCGGCCAGCTCCCAAAAAAGCGAGTTGAAAAATGGAGCTCAGGGGCACTGCAATTCACAAACCTGCAGAGTTTTAAATGATACCTCTCGTCCACAAATATATTAAGGGAAGGCAACGAAGAGGCTTTGAAAGCAAGGCAGAATTGCAGGAAACAGATTTCAGGAGGTAGATTCGAATCGCCTTGAAAGCACATGAAAAGCGGCAAAACGTGGACAATGATGCCCTTGGCCAAAAAGGGCGTATGCGTTTTTTCCTGAATATATTCAGGAAAAAACGCATACGCCCTTTTTGGCCAACCAAGCAACCTGGAAAGGCCAATCAGCGCTCCAAAGAAGTCTCGCTTCCCAGCGGGCAAAAGGGCCATGCGGAAAAAAGTGTCCAAACCAGAAATGCAGGACCGGCCATGGAGAAATGGGAGCCTTGCTACGCTGATGGGTGGGATGTAAATTGCCAACAGCCACTCTGGAGAAGTGTACGGTGTGTTCTGAAACATCTAAAAAACACAGCTTGGAGAGCATAGGGCACTTCCACTCATGGGCGTATAAATTGGGAAAACTAAAAATCAGCAAGACACAGGCACCCCAAAGTTTAGGGCTGCTCTGTTGACAAGAACCCCCACTTCATTACACCTTAAATATCCTAGGAAAGAGAAAAATGGATAAAGAAGTTGTGGTCCTCATGTACAATGGAATATCACTCAGCCATGAAATCAACGTCATAAGGCTAGTAGCAGCACGATGAGTGGATTTAGGTACGACGATTCTAAGTGAAATAAGTCACACAGAAAAAGACACTTATCATAAGATATCACTTAGAGAGGGAATGTAAAAACCGCTACACTTGAACTGAATTACAAAACAGAACAGAGTCACACGTTTAGGAAACACACTATGGCTGCTGAACGGGAAAGGTGAGGTGGGGTGATGCATAAAACAAGGGTTTCAAATTAGCTCCGATACCGTTCCATAAACCCAATATGTAAGAGACAAGACCTATTCCTTTTTCAGTGAACTGGACTCAACACCCCCTATTCACCGCACAAGAATATATCTGACTAGTAAGAATCTTCAAACCTATGTATTGATATCTCTCTGTAAGTGAGTCAAGGGGGTGTAAAGCGGCATAAACACAGCCGTGAAAAGCAGCTAAACCCCATTATAAAAATAAATTACTTTTCAAAACCCGGGAAACAAAGACAGTGAAAGAGAGAGAAATTCTTACAAAATTCGTTCAGGGGCTGTGATGCAACCTGGATTGACCATATCTAGACCCACAGCTGATTGAGACATAAGGGTGGACACTCTTGGGGCTGAGAGGTTCGGTGAGGTTGGGTGAGCCAACGCAGACCCTTTCAAGTAGTACTGCATGGTACCCATCCCATGGGTCCCAAATCTCCAGGTTCAAGGGCATCTTCCTACGTCTAAAACAGGCATGAGAAACCCAGAAGATGGTACACCGTGTGATCGGGAAAGGTTTCTAAAACGCACCTCATTTCTCATCTCCTTTGCTCGGGTTCGCCATTCCAGCCGATTTACTAGCCATCTCCCTCCTTGGAGAATCAGCACCTTTAACCTCCTGTTCCGTACAGGTTGCAATTTGTCCTGAGGATGAACGGGAAGAGGGGGAACCAATGAGAGACTAGCTCTAGGTGTTGGGACAGGCACAGGTCACTCTATTTTCCCATCAGGAAGAAGAATTAAGCACAAGCTCAGCCTGCCCCCCAGAACCAGAAGAGGGCCTGAAGCAATCCTGCGCTTTTGCGGCCAGCTCCCAAAAAAGCGAGTTGAAAAATGGAGCTCAGGGGCACTGCAATTCACAAACCTGCAGAGTTTTAAATGATACCTCTCGTCCACAAATATATTAAGGCAAGGCAACGAAGAGACTTTGAAAGCAAGGCAGAATTGCAGGAAACAGATTTCAGGAGGTAGATTCGAATCGCCTTGAAAGCACATGAAAAGCGGCAAAACGTGGACAATGATGCCCTTGGCCAAAAAGGGCGTATGCGTTTTTTCCTGAATATATTCAGGAAAAAACGCATACGCCCTTTTTGGCCAACCAAGCAACCTGGAAAGGCCAATCAGCGCTCCAAAGAAGTCTCGCTTCCCAGCGGGCAAAAGGGCCATGCGGAAAACAGTGTCCAAACCAGAAATGCAGGACCGGCCATGGAGAAATGGGAGCCTTGCTACGCTGATGGGTGGGATGTAAATTGCCAACAGCCACTCTGGAGAAGTGTACGGTGTGTTCTGAAACATCTAAAAAACACAGCTTGGAGAGCATAGGGCACTTCCACTCATGGGCGTATAAATTGGGAAAACTAAAAATCAGCAAGACACAGGCACCCCAAAGTTTAGGGCTGCTCTGTTGACAAGAACCCCCACTTCATTACACCTTAAATATCCTAGGAAAGAGAAAAATGGATAAAGAAGTGGTGGTCCTCATGTACAATGGAATATCACTCAGCCATGAAATCCACGTCATAAGGCTAGTAGCAGCACGATGAGTGGATTTAGGTACGACGATTCTAAGTGAAATAAGTCACACAGAAAAAGACACTTATCATAAGATATCACTTCTAGAGGGAATGTAAAACCCGCTACACTTGAACTGAATTGCAAAACAGAACAGAGTCACAGATTTAGGAAACACACTATGGCTGCTGAACGGGAAAGGTGAGGTGGGGTGATGCATAAAACAAGGGTTTCAAATTAGCTCAGATACCGTTCCATAAACCCAATATGTAAGAGACAAGACCTATTCCTTTTTCAGTGAACTGGACTCAACACCCCCTATTCACCGCACAAGAATATATCTGACTAGTAAGAATCTTCAAACCTATGTATTGATATCTCTCTGTAAGTGAGTCAAGGGGGTGTAAAGCGGCATAAACACAGCCGTGAAAAGCAGCTAAACCCCATTATAAAAATAAATTACTTTTCAAAACCCGGGAAACAAAGACAGTGAAAGAGAGAGAAATTCTTACAAAATTCGTTCAGGGGCTGTGATGCAACCTGGATTGACCATATCTAGACCCACAGCTGATTGAGACATAAGGGTGGACACTCTTGGGGCTGAGAGGTTCGGTGAGGTTGGGTGAGCCAACGCAGACCCTTTCAAGTAGTACTGCATGGTACCCATCCCATGGGTCCCAAATCTCCAGGTTCAAGGGCATCTTCCTACGTCGAAAACAGGCATGAGAAACCCAGAAGATGGTACACCGTGTGATCGGGAAAGGTTTCTAAAACGCACCTCATTTCTCATCTCCTTTGCTCGGGTTCGCCATTCCAGCCGATTTACTAGCCATCTCCCTCCTTGGAGAATCAGCACCTTTAACCTCCTGTTCCGTACAGGTTGCAATTTGTCCTGAGGATGAACGGGAAGAGGGGGAACCAATGAGAGACTAGCTCTAGGTGTTGGGACAGGCACAGGTCACTCTATTTTCCCATCAGGAAGAAGAATTAAGCACAAGCTCAGCCTGCCCCCCAGAACCAGAAGAGGGCCTGAAGCAATCCTGCGCTTTTGCGGCCAGCTCCCAAAAAAGCGAGTTGAAAAATGGAGCTCAGGGGCACTGCAATTCACAAACCTGCAGAGTTTTAAATGATACCTCTCGTCCACAAATATATTAAGGGAAGGCAACGAAGAGGCTTTGAAAGCAAGGCAGAATTGCAGGAAACAGATTTCAGGAGGTAGATTCGAATCGCCTTGAAAGCACATGAAAAGCGGCAAAACGTGGACAATGATGCCCTTGGCCAAAAAGGGCGTATGCGTTTTTTCCTGAATATATTCAGGAAAAAACGCATACGCCCTTTTTGGCCAACCAAGCAACCTGGAAAGGCCAATCAGCGCTCCAAAGAAGTCTCGCTTCCCAGCGGGCAAAAGGGCCATGCGGAAAACAGTGTCCAAACCAGAAATGCAGGACCGGCCATGGAGAAATGGGAGCCTTGCTACGCTGATGGGTGGGATGTAAATTGCCAACAGCCACTCTGGAGAAGTGTACGGTGTGTTCTGAAACATCTAAAAAACACAGCTTGGAGAGCATAGGGCACTTCCAGTCATGGGCGTATAAATTGGGAAAACTAAAAATCAGCAAGACACAGGCACCCCAAAGTTTAGGGCTGCTCTGTTGACAAGAACCCCCACTTCATTACACCTTAAATATCCTAGGAAAGAGAAAAATGGATAAAGAAGTGGTGGTCCTCATGTACAATGGAATATCACTCAGCCATGAAATCCACGTCATAAGGCTAGTAGCAGCACGATGAGTGGATTTAGGTACGACGATTCTAAGTGAAATAAGTCACACAGAAAAAGACACTTATCATAAGATATCACTTCTAGAGGGAATGTAAAACCCGCTACACTTGAACTGAATTGCAAAACAGAACAGAGTCACAGATTTAGGAAACACACTATGGCTGCTGAACGGGAAAGGTGAGGTGGGGTGATGCATAAAACAAGGGTTTCAAATTAGCTCAGATACCGTTCCATAAACCCAATATGTAAGAGACAAGACCTATTCCTTTTTCAGTGAACTGGACTCAACACCCCCTATTCACCGCACAAGAATATATCTGACTAGTAAGAATCTTCAAACCTATGTATTGATATCTCTCTGTAAGTGAGTCAAGGGGGTGTAAAGCGGCATAAACACAGCCGTGAAAAGCAGCTAAACCCCATTATAAAAATAAATGACTTTTCAAAACCCGTGAAACAAAGACAGTGAAAGAGAGAGAAATTCTTACAAAATTCGTTCAGGGGCTGTGATGCAACCTGGATTGACCATATCTAGACCCACAGCTGATTGAGACATAAGGGTGGACACTCTCGGGGCTGAGAGGTTCGGTGAGGTTGGGTGAGCCAACGCAGACCCTTTCAAGTAATACTGCATGGTACCCATCCCATGGGTCCCAAATCTCCAGGTTCAAGGGCATCTTCCTACGTCGAAAACAGGCATGAGAAACCCAGAAGATGGTACACCGTGTGATCGGGAAAGGTTTCTAAAACGCACCTCATTTCTCATCTCCTTTGCTCGGGTTCGCCATTCCAGCCGATTTACTAGCCATCTCCCTCCTTGGAGAATCAGCACCTTTAACCTCCTGTTCCGTACAGGTTGCAATTTGTCCTGAGGATGAACGGGAAGAGGGGGAACCAATGAGAGACTAGCTCTAGGTGTTGGGACAGGCACAGGTCACTCTATTTTCCCATCAGGAAGAAGAATTAAGCACAAGCTCAGCCTGCCCCCCAGAACCAGAAGAGGGCCTGAAGCAATCCTGCGCTTTTGCGGCCAGCTCCCAAAAAAGCGAGTTGAAAAATGGAGCTCAGGGGCACTGCAATTCACAAACCTGCAGAGTTTTAAATGATACCTCTCGTCCACAAATATATTAAGGGAAGGCAACGAAGAGGCTTTGAAAGCAAGGCAGAATTGCAGGAAACAGATTTCAGGAGGTAGATTCGAATCGCCTTGAAAGCACATGAAAAGCGGCAAAACGTGGACAATGATGCCCTTGGCCAAAAAGGGCGTATGCGTTTTTTCCTGAATATATTCAGGAAAAAACGCATACGCCCTTTTTGGCCAACCAAGCAACCTGGAAAGGCCAATCAGCGCTCCAAAGAAGTCTCGCTTCCCAGCGGGCAAAAGGGCCATGCGGAAAAAAGTGTCCAAACCAGAAATGCAGGACCGGCCATGGAGAAATGGGAGCCTTGCTACGCTGATGGGTGGGATGTAAATTGCCAACAGCCACTCCGGAGAAGTGTACGGTGTGTTCTGAAACATCTAAAAAACACAGCTTGGAGAGCATAGGGCACTTCCACTCATGGGCGTATAAATTGGGAAAACTAAAAATCAGCAAGACACAGGCACCCCAAAGTTTAGGGCTGCTCTGTTGACAAGAACCCCCACTTCATTACACCTTAAATATCCTAGGAAAGAGAAAAATGGATAAAGAAGTGGTGGTCCTCATGTACAATGGAATATCACTCAGCCATGAAATCAACGTCATAAGGCTAGTAGCAGCACGATGAGTGGATTTAGGTACGACGATTCTAAGTGAAATAAGTCACACAGAAAAAGACACTTATCATAAGATATCACTTAGAGAGGGAATGTAAAAACCGCTACACTTGAACTGAATTACAAAACAGAACAGAGTCACACGTTTAGGAAACACACTATGGCTGCTGAACGGGAAAGGTGAGGTGGGGTGATGCATAAAACAAGGGTTTCAAATTTGCTCCGATACCGTTCCATAAACCCAATATGTAAGAGACAAGACCTATTCCTTTTTCAGTGAACTGGACTCAACACCCCCTATTCACCGCACAAGAATATATCTGACTAGTAAGAATCTTCAAACCTATGTATTGATATCTCTCTGTAAGTGAGTCAAGGGGGTGTAAAGCGGCATAAACACAGCCGTGAAAAGCAGCTAAACCCCATTATAAAAATAAATTACTTTTCAAAACCCGTGAAACAAAGACAGTGAAAGAGAGAGAAATTCTTACAAAATTCGTTCAGGGGCTGTGATGCAACCTGGATTGACCATATCTAGACCCACAGCTGATTGAGACATAAGGGTGGACACTCTTGGGGCTGAGAGGTTCGGTGAGGTTGGGTGAGCCAACGCAGACCCTTTCAAGTAGTACTGCATGGTACCCATCCCATGGGTCCCAAATCTCCAGGTTCAAGGGCATCTTCCTACGTCGAAAACAGGCATGAGAAACCCAGAAGATGGTACACCGTGTGATCGGGAAAGGTTTCTAAAACGCACCTCATTTCTCATCTCCTTTGCTCGGGTTCGCCATTCCAGCCGATTTACTAGCCATCTCCCTCCTTGGAGAATCAGCACCTTTAACCTCCTGTTCCGTACAGGTTGCAATTTGTCCTGAGGATGAACGGGAAGAGGGGGAACCAATGAGAGACTAGCTCTAGGTGTTGGGACAGGCACAGGTCACTCTATTTTCCCATCAGGAAGAAGAATTAAGCACAAGCTCAGCCTGCCCCCCAGAACCAGAAGAGGGCCTGAAGCAATCCTGCGCTTTGGCGGCCAGCTCCCAAAAAAGCGAGTTGAAAAATGGAGCTCAGGGGCACTGCAATTCACAAACCTGCAGAGTTTTAAATGATACCTCTCGTCCACAAATATATTAAGGGAAGGCAACGAAGAGGCTTTGAAAGCAAGGCAGAATTGCAGGAAACAGATTTCAGGAGGTAGATTCGAATCGCCTTGAAAGCACATGAAAAGCGGCAAAACGTGGACAATGATGCCCTTGGCCAAAAAGGGCGTATGCGTTTTTTCCTGAATATATTCAGGAAAAAACGCATACGCCCTTTTTGGCCAACCAAGCAACCTGGAAAGGCCAATCAGCGCTCCAAAGAAGTCTCGCTTCCCAGCGGGCAAAAGGGCCATGCGGAAAAAAGTGTCCAAACCAGAAATGCAGGACCGGCCATGGAGAAATGGGAGCCTTGCTACGCTGATGGGTGGGATGTAAATTGCCAACAGCCACTCCGGAGAAGTGTACGGTGTGTTCTGAAACATCTAAAAAACACAGCTTGGAGAGCATAGGGCACTTCCACTCATGGGCGTATAAATTGGGAAAACTAAAAATCAGCAAGACACAGGCACCCCAAAGTTTAGGGCTGCTCTGTTGACAAGAACCCCCACTTCATTACACCTTAAATATCCTAGGAAAGAGAAAAATGGATAAAGAAGTGGTGGTCCTCATGTACAATGGAATATCACTCAGCCATGAAATCAACGTCATAAGGCTAGTAGCAGCACGATGAGTGGATTTAGGTACGACGATTCTAAGTGAAATAAGTCACACAGAAAAAGACACTTATCATAAGATATCACTTAGAGAGGGAATGTAAAAACCGCTACACTTGAACTGAATTACAAAACAGAACAGAGTCACACGTTTAGGAAACACACTATGGCTGCTGAACGGGAAAGGTGAGGTGGGGTGATGCATAAAACAAGGGTTTCAAATTTGCTCCGATACCGTTCCATAAACCCAATATGTAAGAGACAAGACCTATTCCTTTTTCAGTGAACTGGACTCAACACCCCCTATTCACCGCACAAGAATATATCTGACTAGTAAGAATCTTCAAACCTATGTATTGATATCTCTCTGTAAGTGAGTCAAGGGGGTGTAAAGCGGCATAAACACAGCCGTGAAAAGCAGCTAAACCCCATTATAAAAATAAATTACTTTTCAAAACCCGTGAAACAAAGACAGTGAAAGAGAGAGAAATTCTTACAAAATTCGTTCAGGGGCTGTGATGCAACCTGGATTGACCATATCTAGACCCACAGCTGATTGAGACATAAGGGTGGACACTCTTGGGGCTGAGAGGTTCGGTGAGGTTGGGTGAGCCAACGCAGACCCTTTCAAGTAGTACTGCATGGTACCCATCCCATGGGTCCCAAATCTCCAGGTTCAAGGGCATCTTCCTACGTCGAAAACAGGCATGAGAAACCCAGAAGATGGTACACCGTGTGATCGGGAAAGGTTTCTAAAACGCACCTCATTTCTCATCTCCTTTGCTCGGGTTCGCCATTCCAGCCGATTTACTAGCCATCTCCCTCCTTGGAGAATCAGCACCTTTAACCTCCTGTTCCGTACAGGTTGCAATTTGTCCTGAGGATGAACGGGAAGAGGGGGAACCAATGAGAGACTAGCTCTAGGTGTTGGGACAGGCACAGGTCACTCTATTTTCCCATCAGGAAGAAGAATTAAGCACAAGCTCAGCCTGCCCCCCAGAACCAGAAGAGGGCCTGAAGCAATCCTGCGCTTTTGCGGCCAGCTCCCAAAAAAGCGAGTTGAAAAATGGAGCTCAGGGGCACTGCAATTCACAAACCTGCAGAGTTTTAAATGATACCTCTCGTCCACAAATATATTAAGGGAAGGCAACGAAGAGGCTTTGAAAGGAAGGCAGAATTGCAGGAAACAGATTTCAGGAGGTAGATTCGAATCGCCTTGAAAGCACATGAAAAGCGGCAAAACGTGGACAATGATGCCCTTGGCCAAAAAGGGCGTATGCGTTTTTTCCTGAATATATTCAGGAAAAAACGCATACGCCCTTTTTGGCCAACCAAGCAACCTGGAAAGGCCAATCAGCGCTCCAAAGAAGTCTCGCTTCCCAGCGGGCAAAAGGGCCATGCGGAAAAAAGTGTCCAAACCAGAAATGCAGGACCGGCCATGGAGAAATGGGAGCCTTGCTACGCTGATGGGTGGGATGTAAATTGCCAACAGCCACTCTGGAGAAGTGTACGGTGTGTTCTGAAACATCTAAAAAACACAGCTTGGAGAGCATAGGGCACTTCCACTCATGGGCGTATAAATTGGGAAAACTAAAAATCAGCAAGACACAGGCACCCCAAAGTTTAGGGCTGCTCTGTTGACAAGAACCCCCACTTCATTACACCTTAAATATCCTAGGAAAGAGAAAAATGGATAAAGAAGTGGTGGTCCTCATGTACAATGGAATATCACTCAGCCATGAAATCAACGTCATAAGGCTAGTAGCAGCACGATGAGTGGATTTAGGTACGACGATTCTAAGTGAAATAAGTCACACAGAAAAAGACACTTATCATAAGATATCACTTAGAGAGGGAATGTAAAAACCGCTACACTTGAACTGAATTACAAAACAGAACAGAGTCACACGTTTAGGAAACACACTATGGCTGCTGAACGGGAAAGGTGAGGTGGGGTGATGCATAAAACAAGGGTTTCAAATTTGCTCCGATACCGTTCCATAAACCCAATATGTAAGAGACAAGACCTATTCCTTTTTCAGTGAACTGGACTCAACACCCCCTATTCACCGCACAAGAATATATCTGACTAGTAAGAATCTTCAAACCTATGTATTGATATCTCTCTGTAAGTGAGTCAAGGGGGTGTAAAGCGGCATAAACACAGCCGTGAAAAGCAGCTAAACCCCATTATAAAAATAAATTACTTTTCAAAACCCGTGAAACAAAGACAGTGAAAGAGAGAGAAATTCTTACAAAATTCGTTCAGGGGCTGTGATGCAACCTGGATTGACCATATCTAGACCCACAGCTGATTGAGACATAAGGGTGGACACTCTTGGGGCTGAGAGGTTCGGTGAGGTTGGGTGAGCCAACGCAGACCCTTTCAAGTAGTACTGCATGGTACCCATCCCATGGGTCCCAAATCTCCAGGTTCAAGGGCATCTTCCTACGTCGAAAACAGGCATGAGAAACCCAGAAGATGGTACACCGTGTGATCGGGAAAGGTTTCTAAAACGCACCTCATTTCTCATCTCCTTTGCTCGGGTTCGCCATTCCAGCCGATTTACTAGCCATCTCCCTCCTTGGAGAATCAGCACCTTTAACCTCCTGTTCCGTACAGGTTGCAATTTGTCCTGAGGATGAACGGGAAGAGGGGGAACCAATGAGAGACTAGCTCTAGGTGTTGGGACAGGCACAGGTCACTCTATTTTCCCATCAGGAAGAAGAATTAAGCACAAGCTCAGCCTGCCCCCCAGAACCAGAAGAGGGCCTGAAGCAATCCTGCGCTTTTGCGGCCAGCTCCCAAAAAAGCGAGTTGAAAAATGGAGCTCAGGGGCACTGCAATTCACAAACCTGCAGAGTTTTAAATGATACCTCTCGTCCACAAATATATTAAGGGAAGGCAACGAAGAGGCTTTGAAAGCAAGGCAGAATTGCAGGAAACAGATTTCAGGAGGTAGATTCGAATCGCCTTGAAAGCACATGAAAAGCGGCAAAACGTGGACAATGATGCCCTTGGCCAAAAAGGGCGTATGCGTTTTTTCCTGAATATATTCAGGAAAAAACGCATACGCCCTTTTTGGCCAACCAAGCAACCTGGAAAGGCCAATCAGCGCTCCAAAGAAGTCTCGCTTCCCAGCGGGCAAAAGGGCCATGCGGAAAAAAGTGTCCAAACCAGAAATGCAGGACCGGCCATGGAGAAATGGGAGCCTTGCTACGCTGATGGGTGGGATGTAAATTGCCAACAGCCACTCTGGAGAAGTGTACGGTGTGTTCTGAAACATCTAAAAAACACAGCTTGGAGAGCATAGGGCACTTCCACTCATGGGCGTATAAATTGGGAAAACTAAAAATCAGCAAGACACAGGCACCCCAAAGTTTAGGGCTGCTCTGTTGACAAGAACCCCCACTTCATTACACCTTAAATATCCTAGGAAAGAGAAAAATGGATAAAGAAGTGGTGGTCCTCATGTACAATGGAATATCACTCAGCCATGAAATCAACGTCATAAGGCTAGTAGCAGCACGATGAGTGGATTTAGGTACGACGATTCTAAGTGAAATAAGTCACACAGAAAAAGACACTTATCATAAGATATCACTTAGAGAGGGAATGTAAAAACCGCTACACTTGAACTGAATTACAAAACAGAACAGAGTCACACGTTTAGGAAACACACTATGGCTGCTGAACGGGAAAGGTGAGGTGGGGTGATGCATAAAACAAGGGTTTCAAATTAGCTCAGATACCGTTCCATAAACCCAATATGTAAGAGACAAGACCTATTCCTTTTTCAGTGAACTGGACTCAACACCCCCTATTCACCGCACAAGAATATATCTGACTAGTAAGAATCTTCAAACCTATGTATTGATATCTCTCTGTAAGTGAGTCAAGGGGGTGTAAAGCGGCATAAACACAGCCGTGAAAAGCAGCTAAACCACATTATAAAAATAAATTACTTTTCAAAACCCGTGAAACAAAGACAGTGAAAGAGAGAGAAATTCTTACAAAATTCGTTCAGGGGCTGTGATGCAACCTGGATTGACCATATCTAGACCCACAGCTGATTGAGACATAAGGGTGGACACTCTTGGGGCTGAGAGGTTCGGTGAGGTTGGGTGAGCCAACGCAGACCCTTTCAAGTAATACTGCATGGTACCCATCCCATGGGTCCCAAATCTCCAGGTTCAAGGGCATCTTCCTACGTCGAAAACAGGCATGAGAAACCCAGAAGATGGTACACCGTGTGATCGGGAAAGGTTTCTAAAACGCACCTCATTTCTCATCTCCTTTGCTCGGGTTCGCCATTCCAGCCGATTTAGTAGCCATCTCCCTCCTTGGAGAATCAGCACCTTTAACCTCCTGTTCCGTACAGGTTGCAATTTGTCCTGAGGATGAACGGGAAGAGGGGGAACCAATGAGAGACTAGCTCTAGGTGTTGGGACAGGCACAGGTCACTCTATTTTCCCATCAGGAAGAAGAATTAAGCACAAGCTCAGCCTGCCCCCCAGAACCAGAAGAGGGCCTGAAGCAATCCTGCGCTTTTGCGGCCAGCTCCCAAAAAAGCGAGTTGAAAAATGGAGCTCAGGGGCACTGCAATTCACAAACCTGCAGAGTTTTAAATGATACCTCTCGTCCACAAATATATTAAGGGAAGGCAACGAAGAGGCTTTGAAAGCAAGGCAGAATTGCAGGAAACAGATTTCAGGAGGTAGATTCGAATCGCCTTGAAAGCACATGAAAAGCGGCAAAACGTGGACAATGATGCCCTTGGCCAAAAAGGGCGTATGCGTTTTTTCCTGAATATATTCAGGAAAAAACGCATACGCACTTTTTGGCCAACCAAGCAACCTGGAAAGGCCAATCAGCGCTCCAAAGAAGTCTCGCTTCCCAGCGGGCAAAAGGGCCATGCGGAAAAAAGTGTCCAAACCAGAAATGCAGGACCGGCCATGGAGAAATGGGAGCCTTGCTACGCTGATGGGTGGGATGTAAATTGCCAACAGCCACTCTGGAGAAGTGTACGGTGTGTTCTGAAACATCTAAAAAACACAGCTTGGAGAGCATAGGGCACTTCCACTCATGGGCGTATAAATTGGGAAAACTAAAAATCAGCAAGACACAGGCACCCCAAAGTTTAGGGCTGCTCTGTTGACAAGAACCCCCACTTCATTACACCTTAAATATCCTAGGAAAGAGAAAAATGGATAAAGAAGTGGTGGTCCTCATGTACAATGGAATATCACTCAGCCATGAAATCAACGTCATAAGGCTAGTAGCAGCACGATGAGTGGATTTAGGTACGACGATTCTAAGTGAAATAAGTCACACAGAAAAAGACACTTATCATAAGATATCACTTCTAGAGGGAATGTAAAACCCGCTACACTTGAACTGAATTGCAAAACAGAACAGAGTCACACGTTTAGGAAACACACTATGGCTGCTGAACGGGAAAGGTGAGGTGGGGTGATGCATAAAACAAGGGTTTCAAATTAGCTCCGATACCGTTCCATAAACCCAATATGTAAGAGACAAGACCTATTCCTTTTTCAGTGAACTGGACTCAACACCCCCTATTCACCGCACAAGAATATATCTGACTAGTAAGAATCTTCAAACCTATGTATTGATATCTCTCTGTAAGTGAGTCAAGGGGGTGTAAAGCGGCATAAACACAGCCGTGAAAAGCAGCTAAACCCCATTATAAAAATAAATTACTTTTCAAAACCAGTGAAACAAAGACAGTGAAAGAGAGAGAAATTCTTACAAAATTCGTTCAGGGGCTGTGATGCAACCTGGATTGACCATATCTAGACCCACAGCTGATTGAGACATAAGGGTGGACACTCTCGGGGCTGAGAGGTTCGGTGAGGTTGGGTGAGCCAACGCAGACCCTTTCAAGTAATACTGCATGGTACCCATCCCATGGGTCCCAAATCTCCAGGTTCAAGGGCATCTTCCTACGTCGAAAACAGGCATGAGAAACCCAGAAGATGGTACACCGTGTGATCGGGAAAGGTTTCTAAAACGCACCTCATTTCTCATCTCCTTTGCTCGGGTTCGCCATTCCAGCCGATTTACTAGCCATCTCCCTCCTTGGAGAATCAGCACCTTTAACCTCCTGTTCCGTACAGGTTGCAATTTGTCCTGAGGATGAACGGGAAGAGGGGGAACCAATGAGAGACTAGCTCTAGGTGTTGGGACAGGCACAGGTCACTCTATTTTCCCATCAGGAAGAAGAATTAAGCACAAGCTCAGCCTGCCCCCCAGAACCAGAAGAGGGCCTGAAGCAATCCTGCGCTTTTGCGGCCAGCTCCCAAAAAAGCGAGTTGAAAAATGGAGCTCAGGGGCACTGCAATTCACAAACCTGCAGAGTTTTAAATGATACCTCTCGTCCACAAATATATTAAGGGAAGGCAACGAAGAGGCTTTGAAAGCAAGGCAGAATTGCAGGAAACAGATTTCAGGAGGTAGATTCGAATCGCCTTGAAAGCACATGAAAAGCGGCAAAACGTGGACAATGATGCCCTTGGCCAAAAAGGGCGTATGCGTTTTTTCCTGAATATATTCAGGAAAAAACGCATACGCCCTTTTTGGCCAACCAAGCAACCTGGAAAGGCCAATCAGCGCTCCAAAGAAGTCTCGCTTCCCAGCGGGCAAAAGGGCCATGCGGAAAAAAGTGTCCAAACCAGAAATGCAGGACCGGCCATGGAGAAATGGGAGCCTTGCTACGCTGATGGGTGGGATGTAAATTGCCAACAGCCACTCCGGAGAAGTGTACGGTGTGTTCTGAAACATCTAAAAAACACAGCTTGGAGAGCATAGGGCACTTCCACTCATGGGCGTATAAATTGGGAAAACTAAAAATCAGCAAGACACAGGCACCCCAAAGTTTAGGGCTGCTCTGTTGACAAGAACCCCCACTTCATTACACCTTAAATATCCTAGGAAAGAGAAAAATGGATAAAGAAGTTGTGGTCCTCATGTACAATGGAATATCACTCAGCCATGAAATCAACGTCATAAGGCTAGTAGCAGCACGATGAGTGGATTTAGGTACGACGATTCTAAGTGAAATAAGTCACACAGAAAAAGACACTTATCATAAGATATCACTTAGAGAGGGAATGTAAAAACCGCTACACTTGAACTGAATTACAAAACAGAACAGAGTCACACGTTTAGGAAACACACTATGGCTGCTGAACGGGAAAGGTGAGGTGGGGTGATGCATAAAACAAGGGTTTCAAATTAGCTCCGATACCGTTCCATAAACCCAATATGTAAGAGACAAGACCTATTCCTTTTTCAGTGAACTGGACTCAACACCCCCTATTCACCACACAAGAATATATCTGACTAGTAAGAATCTTCAAACCTATGTATTGATATCTCTCTGTAAGTGAGTCAATGGGGTGTAAAGCGGCATAAACACAGCCGTGAAAAGCACCTAAACCCCATTATAAAAATAAATTACTTTTCAAAACCCGTGAAACAAAGACAGTGAAAGAGAGAGAAATTCTTACAAAATTCGTTCAGGGGCTGTGATGCAACCTGGATTGACCATATCTAGACCCACAGCTGATTGAGACATAAGGGTGGACACTCTCGGGGCTGAGAGGTTCGGTGAGGTTGGGTGAGCCAACGCAGACCCTTTCAAGTAATACTGCATGGTACCCATCCCATGGGTCCCAAATTTCCAGGTTCAAGGGCATCTTCCTACGTCGAAAACAGGCATGAGAAACCCAGAAGATGGTACACTGTGTGATCGGGAAAGGTTTCTAAAACGCACCTCATTTCTCATCTCCTTTGCTCGGGTTCGCCATTCCAGCCGATTTACTAGCCATCTCCCTCCTTGGAGAATCAGCACCTTTAACCTCCTGTTCCGTACAGGTTGCAATTTGTCCTGAGGATGAACGGGAAGAGGGGGAACCAATGAGAGACTAGCTCTAGGTGTTGGGACAGGCACAGGTCACTCTATTTTCCCATCAGGAAGAAGAATTAAGCACAAGCTCAGCCTGCCCCCCAGAACCAGAAGAGGGCCTGAAGCAATCCTGCGCTTTTGCGGCCAGCTCCCAAAAAAGCGAGTTGAAAAATGGAGCTCAGGGGCACTGCAATTCACAAACCTGCAGAGTTTTAAATGATACCTCTCGTCCACAAATATATTAAGGGAAGGCAACGAAGAGGCTTTGAAAGCAAGGCAGAATTGCAGGAAACAGATTTCAGGAGGTAGATTCGAATCGCCTTGAAAGCACATGAAAAGCGGCAAAACGTGGACAATGATGCCCTTGGCCAAAAAGGGCGTATGCGTTTTTTCCTGAATATATTCAGGAAAAAACGCATACGCCCTTTTTGGCCAACCAAGCAACCTGGAAAGGCCAATCAGCGCTCCAAAGAAGTCTCGCTTCCCAGCGGGCAAAAGGGCCATGCGGAAAAAAGTGTCCAAACCAGAAATGCAGGACCGGCCATGGAGAAATGGGAGCCTTGCTACGCTGATGGGTGGGATGTAAATTGCCAACAGCCACTCTGGAGAAGTGTACGGTGTGTTCTGAAACATCTAAAAAACACAGCTTGGAGAGCATAGGGCACTTCCACTCATGGGCGTATAAATTGGGAAAACTAAAAATCAGCAAGACACAGGCACCCCAAAGTTTAGGGCTGCTCTGTGGACAAGAACCCCCACTTCATTACACCTTAAATATCCTAGGAAAGAGAAAAATGGATAAAGAAGTTGTGGTCCTCATGTACAATGGAATATCACTCAGCCATGAAATCAACGTCATAAGGCTAGTAGCAGCACGATGAGTGGATTTAGGTACGACGATTCTAAGTGAAATAAGTCACACAGAAAAAGACACTTATCATAAGATATCACTTAGAGAGGGAATGTAAAAACCGCTACACTTGAACTGAATTACAAAACAGAACAGAGGCACACGTTTAGGAAACACACTATGGCTGCTGAACGGGAAAGGTGAGGTGGGGTGATGCATAAAACAAGGGTTTCAAATTAGCTCCGATACCGTTCCATAAACCCAATATGTAAGAGACAAGACCTATTCCTTTTTCAGTGAACTGGACTCAACACCCCCTATTCACCGCACAAGAATATATCTGACTAGTAAGAATCTTCAAACCTATGTATTGATATCTCTCTGTAAGTGAGTCAATGGGGTGTAAAGCGGCATAAACACAGCCGTGAAAAGCAGCTAAACCCCATTATAAAAATAAATTACTTTTCAAAACCCGTGAAACAAAGACAGTGAAAGAGAGAGAAATTCTTACAAAATTCGTTCAGGGGCTGTGATGCAACCTGGATTGACCATATCTAGACCCACAGCTGATTGAGACATAAGGGTGGACACTCTTGGGGCTGAGAGGTTCGGTGAGGTTGGGTGAGCCAACGCAGACCCTTTCAAGTAATACTGCATGGTACCCATCCCATGGGTCCCAAATCTCCAGGTTCAAGGGCATCTTCCTACGTCGAAAACAGGCATGAGAAACCCAGAAGATGGTACACCGTGTGATCGGGAAAGGTTTCTAAAACGCACCTCATTTCTCATCTCCTTTGCTCGGGTTCGCCATTCCAGCCGATTTACTAGCCATCTCCCTCCTTGGAGAATCAGCACCTTTAACCTCCTGTTCCGTACAGGTTGCAATTTGTCCTGAGGATGAACGGGAAGAGGGGGAACCAATGAGAGACTAGCTCTAGGTGTTGGGACAGGCACAGGTCACTCTATTTTCCCATCAGGAAGAAGAATTAAGCACAAGCTCAGCCTGCCCCCCAGAACCAGAAGAGGGCCTGAAGCAATCCTGCGCTTTTGCGGCCAGCTCCCAAAAAAGCGAGTTGAAAAATGGAGCTCAGGGGCACTGCAATTCACAAACCTGCAGAGTTTTAAATGATACCTCTCGTCCACAAATATATTAAGGGAAGGCAACGAAGAGGCTTTGAAAGCAAGGCAGAATTGCAGGAAACAGATTTCAGGAGGTAGATTCGAATCGCCTTGAAAGCACATGAAAAGCGGCAAAACGTGGACAATGATGCCCTTGGCCAAAAAGGGCGTATGCGTTTTTTCCTGAATATATTCAGGAAAAAACGCATACGCCCTTTTTGGCCAACCAAGCAACCTGGAAAGGCCAATCAGCGCTCCAAAGAAGTCTCGCTTCCCAGCGGGCAAAAGGGCCATGCGGAAAAAAGTGTCCAAACCAGAAATGCAGGACCGGCCATGGAGAAATGGGAGCCTTGCTACGCTGATGGGTGGGATGTAAATTGCCAACAGCCACTCCGGAGAAGTGTACGGTGTGTTCTGAAACATCTAAAAAACACAGCTTGGAGAGCATAGGGCACTTCCACTCATGGGCGTATAAATTGGGAAAACTAAAAATCAGCAAGACACAGGCACCCCAAAGTTTAGGGCTGCTCTGTTGACAAGAACCCCCACTTCATTACACCTTAAATATCCTAGGAAAGAGAAAAATGGATAAAGAAGTTGTGGTCCTCATGTACAATGGAATATCACTCAGCCATGAAATCCACGTCATAAGGCTAGTAGCAGCACGATGAGTGGATTTAGGTACGACGATTCTAAGTGAAATAAGTCACACAGAAAAAGACACTTATCATAAGATATCACTTAGAGAGGGAATGTAAAAACCGCTACACTTGAACTGAATTACAAAACAGAACAGAGGCACACGTTTAGGAAACACACTATGGCTGCTGAACGGGAAAGGTGAGGTGGGGTGATGCATAAAACAAGGGTTTCAAATTAGCTCCGATACCGTTCCATAAACCCAATATGTAAGAGACAAGACCTATTCCTTTTTCAGTGAACTGGACTCAACACCCCCTATTCACCACACAAGAATATATCTGACTAGTAAGAATCTTCAAACCTATGTATTGATATCTCTCTGTAAGTGAGTCAATGGGGTGTAAAGCGGCATAAACACAGCCGTGAAAAGCACCTAAACCCCATTATAAAAATAAATTACTTTTCAAAACCCGTGAAACAAAGACAGTGAAAGAGAGAGAAATTCTTACAAAATTCGTTCAGGGGCTGTGATGCAACCTGGATTGACCATATCTAGACCCACAGCTGATTGAGACATAAGGGTGGACACTCTTGGGGCTGAGAGGTTCGGTGAGGTTGGGTGAGCCAACGCAGACCCTTTCAAGTAATACTGCATGGTACCCATCCCATGGGTCCCAAATCTCCAGGTTCAAGGGCATCTTCCTACGTCGAAAACAGGCATGAGAAACCCAGAAGATGGTACACCGTGTGATCGGGAAAGGTTTCTAAAACGCACCTCATTTCTCATCTCCTTTGCTCGGGTTCGCCATTCCAGCCGATTTACTAGCCATCTCCCTCCTTGGAGAATCAGCACCTTTAACCTCCTGTTCCGTACAGGTTGCAATTTGTCCTGAGGATGAACGGGAAGAGGGGGAACCAATGAGAGACTAGCTCTAGGTGTTGGGACAGGCACAGGTCACTCTATTTTCCCATCAGGAAGAAGAATTAAGCACAAGCTCAGCCTGCCCCCCAGAACCAGAAGAGGGCCTGAAGCAATCCTGCGCTTTTGCGGCCAGCTCCCAAAAAAGCGAGTTGAAAAATGGAGCTCAGGGGCACTGCAATTCACAAACCTGCAGAGTTTTAAATGATACCTCTCGTCCACAAATATATTAAGGGAAGGCAACGAAGAGGCTTTGAAAGCAAGGCAGAATTGCAGGAAACAGATTTCAGGAGGTAGATTCGAATCGCCTTGAAAGCACATGAAAAGCGGCAAAACGTGGACAATGATGCCCTTGGCCAAAAAGGGCGTATGCGTTTTTTCCTGAATATATTCAGGAAAAAACGCATACGCCCTTTTTGGCCAACCAAGCAACCTGGAAAGGCCAATCAGCGCTCCAAAGAAGTCTCGCTTCCCAGCGGGCAAAAGGGCCATGCGGAAAACAGTGTCCAAACCAGAAATGCAGGACCGGCCATGGAGAAATGGGAGCCTTGCTACGCTGATGGGTGGGATGTAAATTGCCAACAGCCACTCTGGAGAAGTGTACGGTGTGTTCTGAAACATCTAAAAAACACAGCTTGGAGAGCATAGGGCACTTCCACTCATGGGCGTATAAATTGGGAAAACTAAAAATCAGCAAGACACAGGCACCCCAAAGTTTAGGGCTGCTCTGTTGACAAGAACCCCCACTTCATTACACCTTAAATATCCTAGGAAAGAGAAAAATGGATAAAGAAGTGGTGGTCCTCATGTACAATGGAATATCACTCAGCCATGAAATCCACGTCATAAGGCTAGTAGCAGCACGATGAGTGGATTTAGGTACGACGATTCTAAGTGAAATAAGTCACACAGAAAAAGACACTTATCATAAGATATCACTTCTAGAGGGAATGTAAAACCCGCTACACTTGAACTGAATTGCAAAACAGAACAGAGTCACAGATTTAGGAAACACACTATGGCTGCTGAACGGGAAAGGTGAGGTGGGGTGATGCATAAAACAAGGGTTTCAAATTAGCTCAGATACCGTTCCATAAACCCAATATGTAAGAGACAAGACCTATTCCTTTTTCAGTGAACTGGACTCAACACCCCCTATTCACCGCACAAGAATATATCTGACTAGTAAGAATCTTCAAACCTATGTATTGATATCTCTCTGTAAGTGAGTCAAGGGGGTGTAAAGCGGCATAAACACAGCCGTGAAAAGCAGCTAAACCCCATTATAAAAATAAATGACTTTTCAAAACCCGTGAAACAAAGACAGTGAAAGAGAGAGAAATTCTTACAAAATTCGTTCAGGGGCTGTGATGCAACCTGGATTGACCATATCTAGACCCACAGCTGATTGAGACATAAGGGTGGACACTCTCGGGGCTGAGAGGTTCGGTGAGGTTGGGTGAGCCAACGCAGACCCTTTCAAGTAATACTGCATGGTACCCATCCCATGGGTCCCAAATCTCCAGGTTCAAGGGCATCTTCCTACGTCGAAAACAGGCATGAGAAACCCAGAAGATGGTACACCGTGTGATCCGTAAAGGTTTCTAAAACGCACCTCATTTCTCATCTCCTTTGCTCGGGTTCGCCATTCCAGCCGATTTACTAGCCATCTCCCTCCTTGGAGAATCAGCACCTTTAACCTCCTGTTCCGTACAGGTTGCAATTTGTCCTGAGGATGAACGGGAAGAGGGGGAACCAATGAGAGACTAGCTCTAGGTGTTGGGACAGGCACAGGTCACTCTATTTTCCCATCAGGAAGAAGAATTAAGCACAAGCTCAGCCTGCCCCCCAGAACCAGAAGAGGGCCTGAAGCAATCCTGCGCTTTTGCGGCCAGCTCCCAAAAAAGCGAGTTGAAAAATGGAGCTCAGGGGCACTGCAATTCACAAACCTGCAGAGTTTTAAATGATACCTCTCGTCCACAAATATATTAAGGGAAGGCAACGAAGAGGCTTTGAAAGCAAGGCAGAATTGCAGGAAACAGATTTCAGGAGGTAGATTCGAATCGCCTTGAAAGCACATGAAAAGCGGCAAAACGTGGACAATGATGCCCTTGGCCAAAAAGGGCGTATGCGTTTTTTCCTGAATATATTCAGGAAAAAACGCATACGCCCTTTTTGGCCAACCAAGCAACCTGGAAAGGCCAATCAGCGCTCCAAAGAAGTCTCGCTTCCCAGCGGGCAAAAGGGCCATGCGGAAAACAGTGTCCAAACCAGAAATGCAGGACCGGCCATGGAGAAATGGGAGCCTTGCTACGCTGATGGGTGGGATGTAAATTGCCAACAGCCACTCTGGAGAAGTGTACGGTGTGTTCTGAAACATCTAAAAAACACAGCTTGGAGAGCATAGGGCACTTCCACTCATGGGCGTATAAATTGGGAAAACTAAAAATCAGCAAGACACAGGCACCCCAAAGTTTAGGGCTGCTCTGTTGACAAGAACCCCCACTTCATTACACCTTAAATATCCTAGGAAAGAGAAAAATGGATAAAGAAGTTGTGGTCCTCATGTACAATGGAATATCACTCAGCCATGAAATCAACGTCATAAGGCTAGTAGCAGCACGATGAGTGGATTTAGGTACGACGATTCTAAGTGAAATAAGTCACACAGAAAAAGACACTTATCATAAGATATCACTTAGAGAGGGAATGTAAAAACCGCTACACTTGAACTGAATTACAAAACAGAACAGAGTCACACGTTTAGGAAACACACTATGGCTGCTGAACGGGAAAGGTGAGGTGGGGTGATGCATAAAACAAGGGTTTCAAATTAGCTCCGATACCGTTCCATAAACCCAATATGTAAGAGACAAGACCTATTCCTTTTTCAGTGAACTGGACTCAACACCCCCTATTCACCACACAAGAATATATCTAACTAGTAAGAATCTTCAAACCTATGTATTGATATCTCTCTGTAAGTGAGTCAATGGGGTGTAAAGCGGCATAAACACAGCCGTGAAAAGCAGCTAAACCCCATTATAAAAAAAAATGACTTTTCAAAACCCGTGAAACAAAGACAGTGAAAGAGAGAGAAATTCTTACAAAATTCGTTCAGGGGCTGTGATGCAACCTGGATTGACCATATCTAGACCCACAGCTGATTGAGACATAAGGGTGGACACTCTCGGGGCTGAGAGGTTCGGTGAGGTTGGGTGAGCCAACGCAGACCCTTTCAAGTAATACTGCATGGTACCCATCCCATGGGTCCCAAATCTCCAGGTTCAAGGGCATCTTCCTACGTCGAAAACAGGCATGAGAAACCCAGAAGATGGTACACCGTGTGATCGGGAAAGGTTTCTAAAACGCACCTCATTTCTCATCTCCTTTGCTCGGGTTCGCCATTCCAGCCGATTTACTAGCCATCTCCCTCCTTGGAGAATCAGCACCTTTAACCTCCTGTTCCGTACAGGTTGCAATTTGTCCTGAGGATGAACGGGAAGAGGGGGAACCAATGAGAGACTAGCTCTAGGTGTTGGGACAGGCACAGGTCACTCTATTTTCCCATCAGGAAGAAGAATTAAGCACAAGCTCAGCCTGCCCCCCAGAACCAGAAGAGGGCCTGAAGCAATCCTGCGCTTTTGCGGCCAGCTCCCAAAAAAGCGAGTTGAAAAATGGAGCTCAGGGGCACTGCAATTCACAAACCTGCAGAGTTTTAAATGATACCTCTCGTCCACAAATATATTAAGGGAAGGCAACGAAGAGGCTTTGAAAGCAAGGCAGAATTGCAGGAAACAGATTTCAGGAGGTAGATTCGAATCGCCTTGAAAGCACATGAAAAGCGGCAAAACGTGGACAATGATGCCCTTGGCCAAAAAGGGCGTATGCGTTTTTTCCTGAATATATTCAGGAAAAAACGCATACGCCCTTTTTGGCCAACCAAGCAACCTGGAAAGGCCAATCAGCGCTCCAAAGAAGTCTCGCTTCCCAGCGGGCAAAAGGGCCATGCGGAAAAAAGTGTCCAAACCAGAAATGCAGGACCGGCCATGGAGAAATGGGAGCCTTGCTACGCTGATGGGTGGGATGTAAATTGCCAACAGCCACTCTGGAGAAGTGTACGGTGTGTTCTGAAACATCTAAAAAACACAGCTTGGAGAGCATAGGGCACTTCCACTCATGGGCGTATAAATTGGGAAAACTAAAAATCAGCAAGACACAGGCACCCCAAAGTTTAGGGCTGCTCTGTTGACAAGAACCCCCACTTCATTACACCTTAAATATCCTAGGAAAGAGAAAAATGGATAAAGAAGTGGTGGTCCTCATGTACAATGGAATATCACTCAGCCATGAAATCCACGTCATAAGGCTAGTAGCAGCACGATGAGTGGATTTAGGTACGACGATTCTAAGTGAAATAAGTCACACAGAAAAAGACACTTATCATAAGATATCACTTAGAGAGGGAATGTAAAAACCGCTACACTTGAACTGAATTACAAAACAGAACAGAGTCACACGTTTAGGAAACACACTATGGCTGCTGAACGGGAAAGGTGAGGTGGGGTGATGCATAAAACAAGGGTTTCAAATTTGCTCCGATACCGTTCCATAAACCCAATATGTAAGAGACAAGACCTATTCCTTTTTCAGTGAACTGGACTCAACACCCCCTATTCACCGCACAAGAATATATCTGACTAGTAAGAATCTTCAAACCTATGTATTGATATCTCTCTGTAAGTGAGTCAAGGGGGTGTAAAGCGGCATAAACACAGCCGTGAAAAGCAGCTAAACCCCATTATAAAAATAAATTACTTTTCAAAACCCGTGAAACAAAGACAGTGAAAGAGAGAGAAATTCTTACAAAATTCGTTCAGGGGCTGTGATGCAACCTGGATTGACCATATCTAGACCCACAGCTGATTGAGACATAAGGGTGGACACTCTTGGGGCTGAGAGGTTCGGTGAGGTTGGGTGAGCCAACGCAGACCCTTTCAAGTAGTACTGCATGGTACCCATCCCATGGGTCCCAAATCTCCAGGTTCAAGGGCATCTTCCTACGTCGAAAACAGGCATGAGAAACCCAGAAGATGGTACACCGTGTGATCGGGAAAGGTTTCTAAAACGCACCTCATTTCTCATCTCCTTTGCTCGGGTTCGCCATTCCAGCCGATTTACTAGCCATCTCCCTCCTTGGAGAATCAGCACCTTTAACCTCCTGTTCCGTACAGGTTGCAATTTGTCCTGAGGATGAACGGGAAGAGGGGGAACCAATGAGAGACTAGCTCTAGGTGTTGGGACAGGCACAGGTCACTCTATTTTCCCATCAGGAAGAATAATTAAGCACAAGCTCAGCCTGCCCCCCAGAACCAGAAGAGGGCCTGAAGCAATCCTGCGCTTTTGCGGCCAGCTCCCAAAAAAGCGAGTTGAAAAATGGAGCTCAGGGGCACTGCAATTCACAAACCTGCAGAGTTTTAAATGATACCTCTCGTCCACAAATATATTAAGGGAAGGCAACGAAGAGGCTTTGAAAGCAAGGCAGAATTGCAGGAAACAGATTTCAGGAGGTAGATTCGAATCGCCTTGAAAGCACATGAAAAGCGGCAAAACGTGGACAATGATGCCCTTGGCCAAAAAGGGCGTATGCGTTTTTTCCTGAATATATTCAGGAAAAAACGCATACGCCCTTTTTGGCCAACCAAGCAACCTGGAAAGGCCAATCAGCGCTCCAAAGAAGTCTCGCTTCCCAGCGGGCAAAAGGGCCATGCGGAAAAAAGTGTCCAAACCAGAAATGCAGGACCGGCCATGGAGAAATGGGAGCCTTGCTACGCTGATGGGTGGGATGTAAATTGCCAACAGCCACTCTGGAGAAGTGTACGGTGTGTTCTGAAACATCTAAAAAACACAGCTTGGAGAGCATAGGGCACTTCCACTCATGGGCGTATAAATTGGGAAAACTAAAAATCAGCAAGACACAGGCACCCCAAAGTTTAGGGCTGCTCTGTTGACAAGAACCCCCACTTCATTACACCTTAAGTAACCTAGGAAAGCGAAAAATGGATAAAGAATTTGTGGTCCTCATGTACAATGGAATATCACTCAGCCATGAAATCCACGTCATAAGGCTAGTAGCAGCACGATGAGTGGATTTAGGTCCGACGATTCTAAGTGAAATAAGTCACACAGAAAAAGACACTTATCATAAGATATCACTTCTAGAGGGAATGTAAAAACCGCTACACTTGAACTGAATTACAAAACAGAACAGAGTCACACGTTTAGGAAACACACTATGGCTGCTGAACGGGCAAGGTGAGGTGGGGTGATGCATAAAACAAGGGTTTCAAATTAGCTCAGATACCGTTCCATAAACCCAATATGTAAGAGACAAGACCTATTCCTTTTTCAGTGAACTGGGCTCAACACCCCCTATTCACCGCACAAGAATATATCTGACTAGTAAGAATCTTCAAACCTATGTATTGATATCTCTCTGTAAGTGAGTCAAGGGGGTGTAAAGCGGCATAAACACAGCCGTGAAAAGCAGCTAAACCCCATTATAAAAATAAATAACTTTTCAAAACCCGTGAAACAAAGACAGTGAAAGAGAGAGAAATTCTTACAAAATTCGTTCAGGGGCTGTGATGCAACCTGGATTGACCATATCTAGACCCACAGCTGCTTGAGACATAAGGGTGGACACTCTCGGGGCTGAGAGGTTCGGTGAGGTTGGGTGAGCCAACGCAGACCCTTTCAAGTAATACTGCATGGTACCCATCCCATGGGTCCCAAATCTCCAGGTTCAAGGGCATCTTCCTACGTCGAAAACAGGCATGAGAAACCCAGAAGATGGTACACCGTGGGATCGGGAAAGGTTTCTAAAACGCACCTCATTTCTCATCTCCTTTGCTCGGGTTCGCCATTCCAGCCGATTTACTAGCCATCTCCCTCCTTGGAGAATCAGCACCTTTAACCTCCTGTTCCGTACAGGTTGCAATTTGTCCTGAGGATGAACGGGAAGAGGGGGAACCAATGAGAGACTAGCTCTAGGGGTTGGGACAGGCACAGGTCACTCTATTTTCCCATCAGGAAGAAGAATTAAGCACAAGCTTAGCCTGCCCCCCAGAACCAGAAGAGGGCCTGAAGCAATCCTGCGCTTTTGCGGCCAGCTCCCAAAAAAGCGAGTTGAAAAATGGAGCTCAGGGGCACTGCAATTCACAAACCTGCAGAGTTTTAAATGATACCTCTCGTCCACAAATATATTAAGGGAAGGCAACGAAGAGGCTTTGAAAGCAAGGCAGAATTGCAGGAAACAGATTTCAGGAGGTAGATTCGAATCGCCTTGAAAGCACATGAAAAGCGGCAAAACGTGGACAATGATGCCCTTGGCCAAAAAGGGCGTATGCGTTTTTTCCTGAATATATTCAGGAAAAAAAGCATACGCCCTTTTTGGCCAACCAAGCAACCTGGAAAGGCCAATCAGCGCTCCAAAGAAGTCTCGCTTCCCAGCGGGCAAAAGGGCCATGCGGAAAAAAGTGTCCAAACCAGAAATGCAGGACCGGCCATGGAGAAATGGGAGCCTTGCTACGCTGATGGGTGGGATGTAAATTGCCAACAGCCACTCTGGAGAAGTGTACGGTGTGTTCTGAAACATCTAAAAAACACAGCTTGGAGAGCATAGGGCACTTCCACTCATGGGCATATAATTGGGGAAAACTAAAAATCAGCAAGACACAGGCACCCCACAGTTTAGGGCTGCTCTGTTGACAAGAACCCCCACTTCATTACACCTTAAATATCCTAGGAAAGAGAAAAATGGATAAAGAAGTTGTGGTCCTCATGTACAATGGAATATCACTCAGCCATGAAATCCACGTCATAAGGCTAGTAGCAGCACCATGAGTGGATTTAGGTACGACGATTCTAAGTGAAATAAGTCACACAGAAAAAGACACTTATCATAAGATATCACTTAGAGAGGGAATGTAAAAACCGCTACACTTGAACTGAATTACAAAACAGAACAGAGTCACACGTTCAGAAAACACACTATGGCTGCTGAACGGGAAAGGTGAGGTGGGGTGATGCATAAAACAAGGGTTTCAAATTAGCTCCGATACCGTTCCATAAACCCAATATGTAAGAGACAAGACCTATTCCTTTTTCAGTGAACTGGACTCAACACCCCCTATTCACTGCACAAGAATATATCTGACTAGTAAGAATCTTCAAACCTATGTATTGATATCTCTCTGTAAGTGCGTCAAGGGGGTGTAAAGCGGCATAAACACAGCCGTGAAAAGCAGCTAAACCCCATTATAAAAATAAATTACTTTTCAAAACCCGTGAAACAAAGGCAGTGAAAGAGAGAGAAATTCTTACAAAATTCGTTCAGGGGCTGTGATGCAACCTGGATTGACCATATCTAGACCCACAGCTGATTGAGACATAAGGGTGGACACTCTTGGGGCTGAGAGGTTCGGTGAGGTTGGGTGAGCCAACGCAGACCCTTTCAAGTAATACTGCATGGTACCCATCCCATGGGTCCCAAATCTCCAGGTTCAAGGGCATCTTCCTACGTCGAAAACAGGCATGAGAAACCCAGAAGATGGTACACCGTGTGATCGGGAAAGGTTTCTAAAACGCACCTCATTTCTCATCTCCTTTGCTCGGGTTCGCCATTCCAGCCGATTTACTCGCCATCTCCGTCCTTGGAGAATCAGCACCTTTAACCTCCTGTTCCGTACAGGTTGCAATTTGTCCTGAGGATGAACGGGAAGTGGGGGAACCAATGAGAGACTAGCTCTAGGTGTTGGGACAGGCACTGGTCACTCTATTTTCCCATCAGGAAGAAGAATTAAGCACAAGCTCAGCCTGCCCCCCAGAACCAGAAGAGGGCCTGAAGCAATCCTGCGCTTTGGCGGCCAGCTCCCAAAAAAGCGAGTTGAAAAATGGAGCTCAGGGGCACTGCAATTCACAAACCTGCAGAGTTTTAAATGATACCTCTCGTCCACAAATATATTAAGGGAAGGCAACGAAGAGGCTTTGAAAGCAAGGCAGAATTGCAGGAAACAGATTTCAGGAGGTAGATTCGAATCGCCTTGAAAGCACATGAAAAGCGGCAAAACGTGGACAATGATGCCCTTGGCCAAAAAGGGCGTATGCGTTTTTTCCTGAATATATTCAGGAAAAAACGCATACGCCCTTTTTGGCCAACCAAGCAACCTGGAAAGGCCAATCAGCGCTCCAAAGAAGTCTCGCTTCCCAGCGGGCAAAAGGGCCATGCGGAAAAAAGTGTCCAAACCAGAAATGCAGGACCGGCCATGGAGAAATGGGAGCCTTGCTACGCTGATGGGTGGGATGTAAATTGCCAACAGCCACTCTGGAGAAGTGTACGGTGTGTTCTGAAACATCTAAAAAACACAGCTTGGAGAGCATAGGGCACTTCCACTCATGGGCGTATAAATTGGGAAAACTAAACATCAGCAAGACACAGGCACCCCAAAGTTTAGGGCTGCTCTGTTGACAAGAACCCCCACTTCATTACACCTTAAATATCCTAGGAAAGAGAAAAATGGATAAAGAAGTGGTGGTCCTCATGTACAATGGAATATCACTCAGCCATGAAATCCACGTCATAAGGCTAGTAGCAGCACGATGAGTGGATTTAGGTACGACGATTCTAAGTGAAATAAGTCACACAGAAAAAGACACTTATCATAAGATATCACTTAGAGAGGGAATGTAAAAACCGCTACACTTGAACTGAATTACAAAACAGAACAGAGTCACACGTTTAGAAAACACACTATGGCTGCTGAACGGGAAAGGTGAGGTGGGGTGATGCATAAAACAAGGGTTTCAAATTAGCTCCGATACCGTTCCATAAACCCAATATGTAAGAGACAAGACCTATTCCTTTTTCAGTGAACTGGACTCAACACCCCCTATTCACCGCACAAGAATATATCTGACTAGTAAGAATCTTCAAACCTATGTATTGATATCTCTCTGTAAGTGAGTCAAGGGGGTGTAAAGCGGCATAAACACAGCCGTGAAAAGCAGCTAAACCCCATTATAAAAATAAATTACTTTTCAAAACCCGTGAAACAAAGGCAGTGAAAGAGAGAGAAATTCTTACAAAATTCGTTCAGGGGCTGTGATGCAACCTGGATTGACCATATCTAGACCCACAGCTGATTGAGACATAAGGGTGGACACTCTTGGGGCTGAGAGGTTCGGTGAGGTTGGGTGAGCCAACGCAGACCCTTTCAAGTAATACTGCATGGTACCCATCCCATGGGTCCCAAATCTCCAGGTTCAAGGGCATCTTCCTACGTCGAAAACAGGCATGAGAAACCCAGAAGATGGTACACCGTGTGATCGGGAAAGGTTTCTAAAACGCACCTCATTTCTCATCTCCTTTGCTCGGGTTCGCCATTCCAGCCAATTTACTAGCCATCTCCCTCCTTGGAGAATCAGCACCTTTAACCTCCTGTTCCGTACAGGTTGCAATTTGTCCTGAGGATGAACGGGAAGAGGGGGAACCAATGAGAGACTAGCTCTAGGGGTTGGGACAGGCACAGGTCACTCTATTTTCCCATCAGGAAGAAGAATTAAGCACAAGCTCAGCCTGCCCCCCAGAACCAGAAGAGGGCCTGAAGCAATCCTGCGCTTTTGCGGCCAGCTCCCAAAAAAGCGAGTTGAAAAATGGAGCTCAGGGGCACTGCAATTCACAAACCTGCAGAGTTTTAAATGATACCTCTCGTCCACAAATATATTAAGGGAAGGCAACGAAGAGGCTTTGAAAGCAAGGCAGAATTGCAGGAAACAGATTTCAGGAGGTAGATTCGAATCGCCTTGAAAGCACATGAAAAGCGGCAAAACGTGGACAATGATGCCCTTGGCCAAAAAGGGCGTATGCGTTTTTTCCTGAATATATTCAGGAAAAAACGCATACGCCCTTTTTGGCCAACCAAGCAACCTGGAAAGGCCAATCAGCGCTCCAAAGAAGTCTCGCTTCCCAGCGGGCAAAAGGGCCATGCGGAAAAAAGTGTCCAAACCAGAAATGCAGGACCGGCCATGGAGAAATGGGAGCCTTGCTACGCTGATGGGTGGGATGTAAATTGCCAACAGCCACTCTGGAGAAGTGTACGGTGTGTTCTGAAACATCTAAAAAACACAGCTTGGAGAGCATAGGGCACTTCCACTCATGGGCGTATAAATTGGGAAAACTAAAAATCAGCAAGACACAGGCACCCCAAAGTTTAGGGCTGCTCTGTTGACAAGTACCCCCACTTCATTACACCTTAAATATCCTAGGAAAGAGAAAAATGGATAAAGAAGTGGTGGTCCTCATGTACAATGGAATATCACTCAGCCATGAAATCCACGTCATAAGGCTAGTAGCAGCACGATGAGTGGATTTAGGTACGACGATTCTAAGTGAAATAAGTCACACAGAAAAAGACACTTATCATAAGATATCACTTAGAGAGGGAATGTAAAAACCGCTACACTTGAACTGAATTACAAAACAGAACAGAGTCACACGTTTAGAAAACACACTATGGCTGCTGAACGGGAAAGGTGAGGTGGGGTGATGCATAAAACAAGGGTTTCAAATTAGCTCCGATACCGTTCCATAAACCCAATATGTAAGAGACAAGACCTATTCCTTTTTCAGTGAACTGGACTCAACACCCCCTATTCCCCGCACAAGAATATATCTGACTAGTAAGAATCTTCAAACCTATGTATTGATATCTCTCTGTAAGTGAGTCAAGGGGGTGTAAAGCGGCATAAACACAGCCGTGAAAAGCAGCTAAACCCCATTATAAAAATAAATTACTTTTCAAAACCCGTGAAACAAAGGCAGTGAAAGAGAGAGAAATTCTTACAAAATTCGTTCAGGGGCTGTGATGCAACCTGGATTGACCATATCTAGACCCACAGCTGATTGAGACATAAGGGTGGACACTCTTGGGGCTGAGAGGTTCGGTGAGGTTGGGTGAGCCAACGCAGACCCTTTCAAGTAATACTGCATGGTACCCATCCCATGGGTCCCAAATCTCCAGGTTCAAGGGCATCTTCCTACGTCGAAAACAGGCATGAGAAACCCAGAAGATGGTACACCATGTGATCGGGAAAGGTTTCTAAAACGCACCTCATTTCTCATCTCCTTTGCTCGGGTTCGCCATTCCAGCCGATTTACTAGCCATCTCCCTCCTTGGAGAATCAGCACCTTTAACCTCCTGTTCCGTACAGGTTGCAATTTGTCCTGAGGATGAACGGGAAGAGGGGGAACCAATGAGAGACTAGCTCTAGGTGTTGGGACAGGCACAGGTCACTCTATTTTCCCATCAGGAAGAAGAATTAAGCACAAGCTCAGCCTGCCCCCCAGAACCAGAAGAGGGCCTGAAGCAATCCTGCGCTTTTGCGGCCAGCTCCCAAAAAAGCGAGTTGAAAAATGGAGCTCAGGGGCACTGCAATTCACAAACCTGCAGAGTTTTAAATGATACCTCTCGTCCACAAATATATTAAGGGAAGGCAACGAAGAGGCTTTGAAAGCAAGGCAGAATTGCAGGAAACAGATTTCAGGAGGTAGATTCGAATCGCCTTGAAAGCACATGAAAAGCGGCAAAACGTGGACAATGATGCCCTTGGCCAAAAAGGGCGTATGCGTTTTTTCCTGAATATATTCAGGAAAAAACGCATACGCCCTTTTTGGCCAACCAAGCAACCTGGAAAGGCCAATCAGCGCTCCAAAGAAGTCTCGCTTCCCAGCGGGCAAAAGGGCCATGCGGAAAAAAGTGTCCAAACCAGAAATGCAGGACCGGCCATGGAGAAATGGGAGCCTTGCTACGCTGATGGGTGGGATGTAAATTGCCAACAGCCACTCTGGAGAAGTGTACGGTGTGTTCTGAAACATCTAAAAAACACAGCTTGGAGAGCATAGGGCACTTCCACTCATGGGCGTATAAATTGGGAAAACTAAAAATCAGCAAGACACAGGCACCCCACAGTTTAGGGCTGCTCTGTTGACAAGAACCCCCACTTCATTACACCTTAAATATCCTAGGAAAGAGAAAAATGGATAAAGAAGTGGTGGTCCTCATGTACAATGGAATATCACTCAGCCATGAAATCCACGTCATAAGGCTAGTAGCAGCACGATGAGTGGATTTAGGTACGACGATTCTAAGTGAAATAAGTCACACAGAAAAAGACACTTATCATAAGATATCACTTAGAGAGGGAATGTAAAAACCGCTACACTTGAACTGAATTACAAAACAGAACAGAGTCACACGTTTAGAAAACACACTATGGCTGCTGAACGGGAAAGGTGAGGTGGGGTGATGCATAAAACAAGGGTTTCAAATTAGCTCCGATACCGTTCCATAAACCCAATATGTAAGAGACAAGACCTATTCCTTTTTCAGTGAACTGGACTCAACACCCCCTATTCACCGCACAAGAATATATCTGACTAGTAAGAATCTTCAAACCTATGTATTGATATCTCTCTGTAAGTGAGTCAAGGGGGTGTAAAGCGGCATAAACACAGCCGTGAAAAGCAGCTAAACCCCATTATAAAAATAAATTACTTTTCAAAACCCGTGAAACAAAGGAAGTGAAAGAGAGAGAAATTCTTACAAAATTCGTTCAGGGGCTGTGATGCAACCTGGATTGACCATATCTAGACCCACAGCTGATTGAGACATAAGGGTGGACACTCTTGGGGCTGAGAGGTTCGGTGAGGTTGGGTGAGCCAACGCAGACCCTTTCAAGTAATACTGCATGGTACCCATCCCATGGGTCCCAAATCTCCAGGTTCAAGGGCATCTTCCTACGTCGAAAACAGGCATGAGAAACCCAGAAGATGGTACACCGTGTGATCGGGAAAGGTTTCTAAAACGCACCTCATTTCTCATCTCCTTTGCTCGGGTTCGCCATTCCAGCCGATTTACTAGCCATCTCCCTCCTTGGAGAATCAGCACCTTTAACCTCCTGTTCCGTACAGGTTGCAATTTGTCCTGAGGATGAACGGGAAGAGGGGGAACCAATGAGAGACTAGCTCTAGGGGTTGGGACAGGCACAGGTCACTCTATTTTCCCATCAGGAAGAAGAATTAAGCACAAGCTCAGCCTGCCCCCCAGAACCAGAAGAGGGCCTGAAGCAATCCTGCGCTTTTGCGGCCAGCTCCCAAAAAAGCGAGTTGAAAAATGGAGCTCAGGGGCACTGCAATTCACAAACCTGCAGAGTTTTAAATGATACCTCTCGTCCACAAATATATTAAGGGAAGGCAACGAAGAGGCTTTGAAAGCAAGGCAGAATTGCAGGAAACAGATTTCAGGAGGTAGATTCGAATCGCCTTGAAAGCACATGAAAAGCGGCAAAACGTGGACAATGATGCCCTTGGCCAAAAAGGGCGTATGCGTTTTTTCCTGAATATATTCAGGAAAAAACGCATACGCCCTTTTTGGCCAACCAAGCAACCTGGAAAGGCCAATCAGCGCTCCAAAGAAGTCTCGCTTCCCAGCGGGCAAAAGGGCCATGCGGAAAAAAGTGTCCAAACCAGAAATGCAGGACCGGCCATGGAGAAATGGGAGCCTTGCTACGCTGATGGGTGGGATGTAAATTGCCAACAGCCACTCTGGAGAAGTGTACGGTGTGTTCTGAAACATCTAAAAAACACAGCTTGGAGAGCATAGGGCACTTCCACTCATGGGCGTATAAATTGGGAAAACTAAAAATCAGCAAGACACAGGCACCCCACAGTTTAGGGCTGCTCTGTTGACAAGAACCCCCACTTCATTACACCTTAAATATCCTAGGAAAGAGAAAAATGGATAAAGAAGTTGTGGTCCTCATGTACAATGGAATATCACTCAGCCATGAAATCCACGTCATAAGGCTAGTAGCAGCACGATGAGTGGATTTAGGTACGACGATTCTAAGTGAAATAAGTCACACAGAAAAAGACGCTTATCATAAGATATCACTTAGAGAGGGAATGTAAAAACCGCCTACACTTGAACTGAATTACAAAACAGAACAGAGTCACACGTTTAGAAAACACACTATGGCTGCTGAACGGGAAAGGTGAGGTGGGGTGATGCATAAAACAAGGGTTTCAAATTAGCTCCGATACCGTTCCATAAACCCAATATGTAAGAGACAAGACCTATTCCTTTTTCAGTGAACTGGACTCAACACCCCCTATTCACCGCACAAGAATATATCTGACTAGTAAGAATCTTCAAACCTATGTATTGATATCTCTCTGTAAGTGAGTCAAGGGGGTGTAAAGCGGCATAAACACAGCCGTGAAAAGCAGCTAAACCCCATTATAAAAATAAATTACTTTTCAAAACCCGTGAAACAAAGGCAGTGAAAGAGAGAGAAATTCTTACAAAATTCGTTCAGGGGCTGTGATGCAACCTGGATTGACCATATCTAGACCCACAGCTGATTGAGACATAAGGGTGGACACTCTTGGGGCTGAGAGGTTCGGTGAGGTTGGGTGAGCCAACGCAGACCCTTTCAAGTAATACTGCATGGTACCCATCCCATGGGTCCCAAATCTCCAGGTTCAAGGGCATCTTCCTACGTCGAAAACAGGCATGAGAAACCCAGAAGATGGTACACCGTGTGATCGGGAAAGGTTTCTAAAACGCACCTCATTTCTCATCTCCTTTGCTCGGGTTCGCCATTCCAGCCGATTTACTAGCCATCTCCCTCCTTGGAGAATCAGCACCTTTAACCTCCTGTTCCGTACAGGTTGCAATTTGTCCTGAGGATGAACGGGAAGAGGGGGAACCAATGAGAGACTAGCTCTAGGTGTTGGGACAGGCACAGGTCACTCTATTTTCCCATCAGGAAGAAGAATTAAGCACAAGCTCAGCCTGCCCCCCAGAACCAGAAGAGGGCCTGAAGCAATCCTGCGCTTTTGCGGCCAGCTCCCAAAAAAGCGAGTTGAAAAATGGAGCTCAGGGACACTGCAATTCACAAACCTGCAGAGTTTTAAATGATACCTCTCGTCCACAAATATATTAAGGGAAGGCAACGAAGAGGCTTTGAAAGCAAGGCAGAATTGCAGGAAACAGATTTCAGGAGGTAGATTCGAATCGCCTTGAAAGCACATGAAAAGCGGCAAAACGTGGACAATGATGCCCTTGGCCAAAAAGGGCGTATGCGTTTTTTCCTGAATATATTCAGGAAAAAACGCATACGCCCTTTTTGGCCAACCAAGCAACCTGGAAAGGCCAATCAGCGCTCCAAAGAAGTCTCGCTTCCCAGCGGGCAAAAGGGCCATGCGGAAAAAAGTGTCCAAACCAGAAATGCAGGACCGGCCATGGAGAAATGGGAGCCTTGCTACGCTGATGGGTGGGATGTAAATTGCCAACAGCCACTCTGGAGAAGTGTACGGTGTGTTCTGAAACATCTAAAAAACACAGCTTGGAGAGCATAGGGCACTTCCACTCATGGGCGTATAAATTGGGAAAACTAAAAATCAGCAAGACACAGGCACCCCACAGTTTAGGGCTGCTCTGTTGACAAGAACCCCCACTTCATTACACCTTAAATACCCTAGGAAAGAGAAAAATGGATAAAGAAGTTGTGGTCCTCATGTACAATGGAATATCACTCAGCCATGAAATCCACGTCATAAGGCTAGTAGCAGCACGATGAGTGGATTTAGGTACGACGATTCTAAGTGAAATAAGTCACACAGAAAAAGACGCTTATCATAAGATATCACTTAGAGAGGGAATGTAAAAACCGCCTACACTTGAACTGAATTACAAAACAGAACAGAGTCACACGTTTAGAAAACACACTATGGCTGCTGAACGGGAAAGGTGAGGTGGGGTGATGCATAAAACAAGGGTTTCAAATTAGCTCCGATACCGTTCCATAAACCCAATATGTAAGAGACAAGACCTATTCCTTTTTCAGTGAACTGGACTCAACACCCCCTATTCACCGCACAAGAATATATCTGACTAGTAAGAATCTTCAAACCTATGTATTGATATCTCTCTGTAAGTGAGTCAAGGGGGTGTAAAGCGGCATAAACACAGCCGTGAAAAGCAGCTAAACCCCATTATAAAAATAAATTACTTTTCAAAACCCGTGAAACAAAGGCAGTGAAAGAGAGAGAAATTCTTACAAAATTCGTTCAGGGGCTGTGATGCAACCTGGATTGACCATATCTAGACCCACAGCTGATTGAGACATAAGGGTGGACACTCTTGGGGCTGAGAGGTTCGGTGAGGTTGGGTGAGCCAACGCAGACCCTTTCAAGTAATACTGCATGGTACCCATCCCATGGGTCCCAAATCTCCAGGTTCAAGGGCATCTTCCTACGTCGAAAACAGGCATGAGAAACCCAGAAGATGGTACACCGTGTGATCGGGAAAGGTTTCTAAAACGCACCTCATTTCTCATCTCCTTTGCTCGGGTTCGCCATTCCAGCCGATTTACTAGCCATCTCCCTCCTTGGAGAATCAGCACCTTTAACCTCCTGTTCCGTACAGGTTGCAATTTGTCCTGAGGATGAACGGGAAGAGGGGGAACCAATGAGAGACTAGCTCTAGGGGTTGGGACAGGCACAGGTCACTCTATTTTCCCATCAGGAAGAAGAATTAAGCACAAGCTCAGCCTGCCCCCCAGAACCAGAAGAGGGCCTGAAGCAATCCTGCGCTTTTGCGGCCAGCTCCCAAAAAAGCGAGTTGAAAAATGGAGCTCAGGGGCACTGCAATTCACAAACCTGCAGAGTTTTAAATGATACCTCTCGTCCACAAATATATTAAGGGAAGGCAACGAAGAGGCTTTGAAAGCAAGGCAGAATTGCAGGAAACAGATTTCAGGAGGTAGATTCGAATCGCCTTGAAAGCACATGAAAAGCGGCAAAACGTGGACAATGATGCCCTTGGCCAAAAAGGGCGTATGCGTTTTTTCCTGAATATATTCAGGAAAAAACGCATACGCCCTTTTTGGCCAACCAAGCAACCTGGAAAGGCCAATCAGCGCTCCAAAGAAGTCTCGCTTCCCAGCGGGCAAAAGGGCCATGCGGAAAAAAGTGTCCAAACCAGAAATGCAGGACCGGCCATGGAGAAATGGGAGCCTTGCTACGCTGATGGGTGGGATGTAAATTGCCAACAGCCACTCTGGAGAAGTGTACGGTGTGTTCTGAAACATCTAAAAAACACAGCTTGGAGAGCATAGGGCACTTCCACTCATGGGCGTATAAATTGGGAAAACTAAAAATCAGCAAGACACAGGCACCCCACAGTTTAGGGCTGCTCTGTTGACAAGAACCCCCACTTCATTACACCTTAAATATCCTAGGAAAGAGAAAAATGGATAAAGAAGTGGTGGTCCTCATGTACAATGGAATATCACTCAGCCATGAAATCCACGTCATAAGGCTAGTAGCAGCACGATGAGTGGATTTAGGTACGACGATTCTAAGTGAAATAAGTCACACAGAAAAAGACGCTTATCATAAGATATCACTTAGAGAGGGAATGTAAAAACCGCTACACTTGAACTGAATTACAAAACAGAACAGAGTCACACGTTTAGAAAACACACTATGGCTGCTGAACGGGAAAGGTGAGGTGGGGTGATGCATAAAACAAGGGTTTCAAATTAGCTCAGATACCGTTCCATAAACCCAATATGTAAGAGACAAGACCTATTCCTTTTTCAGTGAACTGGACTCAACACCCCCTATTCACCGCACAAGAATATATCTGACTAGTAAGAATCTTCAAACCTATGTATTGATATCTCTCTGTAAGTGAGTCAAGGGGGTGTAAAGCGGCATAAACACAGCCGTGAAAAGCAGCTAAACCCCATTATAAAAATAAATTACTTTTCAAAACCCGTGAAACAAAGGCAGTGAAAGAGAGAGAAATTCTTACAAAATTCGTTCAGGGGCTGTGATGCAACCTGGATTGACCATATCTAGACCCACAGCTGATTGAGACATAAGGGTGGACACTCTTGGGGCTGAGAGGTTCGGTGAGGTTGGGTGAGCCAACGCAGACCCTTTCAAGTAATACTGCATGGTACCCATCCCATGGGTCCCAAATCTCCAGGTTCAAGGGCATCTTCCTACGTCGAAAACAGGCATGAGAAACCCAGAAGATGGTACACCGTGTGATCGGGAAAGGTTTCTAAAACGCACCTCATTTCTCATCTCCTTTGCTCGGGTTCGCCATTCCAGCCGATTTACTAGCCATCTCCCTCCTTGGAGAATCAGCACCTTTAACCTCCTGTTCCGTACAGGTTGCAATTTGTCCTGAGGATGAACGGGAAGAGGGGGAACCAATGAGAGACTAGCTCTAGGTGTTGGGACAGGCACAGGTCACTCTATTTTCCCATCAGGAAGAAGAATTAAGCACAAGCTCAGCCTGCCCCCCAGAACCAGAAGAGGGCCTGAAGCAATCCTGCGCTTTTGCGGCCAGCTCCCAAAAAAGCGAGTTGAAAAATGGAGCTCAGGGACACTGCAATTCACAAACCTGCAGAGTTTTAAATGATACCTCTCGTCCACAAATATATTAAGGGAAGGCAACGAAGAGGCTTTGAAAGCAAGGCAGAATTGCAGGAAACAGATTTCAGGAGGTAGATTCGAATCGCCTTGAAAGCACATGAAAAGCGGCAAAACGTGGACAATGATGCCCTTGGCCAAAAAGGGCGTATGCGTTTTTTCCTGAATATATTCAGGAAAAAACGCATACGCCCTTTTTGGCCAACCAAGCAACCTGGAAAGGCCAATCAGCGCTCCAAAGAAGTCTCGCTTCCCAGCGGGCAAAAGGGCCATGCGGAAAAAAGTGTCCAAACCAGAAATGCAGGACCGGCCATGGAGAAATGGGAGCCTTGCTACGCTGATGGGTGGGATGTAAATTGCCAACAGCCACTCTGGAGAAGTGTACGGTGTGTTCTGAAACATCTAAAAAACACAGCTTGGAGAGCATAGGGCACTTCCACTCATGGGCGTATAAATTGGGAAAACTAAAAATCAGCAAGACACAGGCACCCCACAGTTTAGGGCTGCTCTGTTGACAAGAACCCCCACTTCATTACACCTTAAATATCCTAGGAAAGAGAAAAATGGATAAAGAAGTTGTGGTCCTCATGTACAATGGAATATCACTCAGCCATGAAATCCACGTCATAAGGCTAGTAGCAGCACGATGAGTGGATTTAGGTACGACGATTCTAAGTGAAATAAGTCACACAGAAAAAGACACTTATCATAAGATATCACTTAGAGAGGGAATGTAAAAACCGCCTACACTTGAACTGAATTACAAAACAGAACAGAGTCACACGTTTAGAAAACACACTATGGCTGCTGAACGGGAAAGGTGAGGTGGGGTGATGCATAAAACAAGGGTTTCAAATTAGCTCCGATACCGTTCCATAAACCCAATATGTAAGAGAGAAGACCTATTCCTTTTTCAGTGAACTGGACTCAACACCCCCTATTCACCGCACAAGAATATATCTGACTAGTAAGAATCTTCAAACCTATGTATTGATATCTCTCTGTAAGTGAGTCAAGGGGGTGTAAAGCGGCATAAACACAGCCGTGAAAAGCAGCTAAACCCCATTATAAAAATAAATTACTTTTCAAAACCCGTGAAACAAAGGCAGTGAAAGAGAGAGAAATTCTTACAAAATTCGTTCAGGGGCTGTGATGCAACCTGGATTGACCATATCTAGACCCACAGCTGATTGAGACATAAGGGTGGACACTCTTGGGGCTGAGAGGTTCGGTGAGGTTGGGTGAGCCAACGCAGACCCTTTCAAGTAATACTGCATGGTACCCATCCCATGGGTCCCAAATCTCCAGGTTCAAGGGCATCTTCCTACGTCGAAAACAGGCATGAGAAACCCAGAAGATGGTACACCGTGTGATCGGGAAAGGTTTCTAAAACGCACCTCATTTCTCATCTCCTTTGCTCGGGTTCGCCATTCCAGCCGATTTACTAGCCATCTCCCTCCTTGGAGAATCAGCACCTTTAACCTCCTGTTCCGTACAGGTTGCAATTTGTCCTGAGGATGAACGGGAAGAGGGGGAACCAATGAGAGACTAGCTCTAGGGGTTGGGACAGGCACAGGTCACTCTATTTTCCCATCAGGAAGAAGAATTAAGCACAAGCTCAGCCTGCCCCCCAGAACCAGAAGAGGGCCTGAAGCAATCCTGCGCTTTTGCGGCCAGCTCCCAAAAAAGCGAGTTGAAAAATGGAGCTCAGGGACACTGCAATTCACAAACCTGCAGAGTTTTAAATGATACCTCTCGTCCACAAATATATTAAGGGAAGGCAACGAAGAGGCTTTGAAAGCAAGGCAGAATTGCAGGAAACAGATTTCAGGAGGTAGATTCGAATCGCCTTGAAAGCACATGAAAAGCGGCAAAACGTGGACAATGATGCCCTTGGCCAAAAAGGGCGTATGCGTTTTTTCCTGAATATATTCAGGAAAAAACGCATACGCCCTTTTTGGCCAACCAAGCAACCTGGAAAGGCCAATCAGCGCTCCAAAGAAGTCTCGCTTCCCAGCGGGCAAAAGGGCCATGCGGAAAAAAGTGTCCAAACCAGAAATGCAGGACCGGCCATGGAGAAATGGGAGCCTTGCTACGCTGATGGGTGGGATGTAAATTGCCAACAGCCACTCTGGAGAAGTGTACGGTGTGTTCTGAAACATCTAAAAAACACAGCTTGGAGAGCATAGGGCACTTCCACTCATGGGCGTATAAATTGGGAAAACTAAAAATCAGCAAGACACAGGCACCCCACAGTTTAGGGCTGCTCTGTTGACAAGAACCCCCACTTCATTACACCTTAAATATCCTAGGAAAGAGAAAAATGGATAAAGAAGTTGTGGTCCTCATGTACAATGGAATATCACTCAGCCATGAAATCCACGTCATAAGGCTAGTAGCAGCACGATGAGTGGATTTAGGTACGACGATTCTAAGTGAAATAAGTCACACAGAAAAAGACACTTATCATAAGATATCACTTAGAGAGGGAATGTAAAAACCGCCTACACTTGAACTGAATTACAAAACAGAACAGAGTCACACGTTTAGAAAACACACTATGGCTGCTGAACGGGAAAGGTGAGGTGGGGTGATGCATAAAACAAGGGTTTCAAATTAGCTCCGATACCGTTCCATAAACCCAATATGTAAGAGAGAAGACCTATTCCTTTTTCAGTGAACTGGACTCAACACCCCCTATTCACCGCACAAGAATATATCTGACTAGTAAGAATCTTCAAACCTATGTATTGATATCTCTCTGTAAGTGAGTCAAGGGGGTGTAAAGCGGCATAAACACAGCCGTGAAAAGCAGCTAAACCCCATTATAAAAATAAATTACTTTTCAAAACCCGTGAAACAAAGGCAGTGAAAGAGAGAGAAATTCTTACAAAATTCGTTCAGGGGCTGTGATGCAACCTGGATTGACCATATCTAGACCCACAGCTGATTGAGACATAAGGGTGGACACTCTTGGGGCTGAGAGGTTCGGTGAGGTTGGGTGAGCCAACGCAGACCCTTTCAAGTAATACTGCATGGTACCCATCCCATGGGTCCCAAATCTCCAGGTTCAAGGGCATCTTCCTACGTCGAAAACAGGCATGAGAAACCCAGAAGATGGTACACCGTGTGATCGGGAAAGGTTTCTAAAACGCACCTCATTTCTCATCTCCTTTGCTCGGGTTCGCCATTCCAGCCGATTTACTAGCCATCTCCCTCCTTGGAGAATCAGCACCTTTAACCTCCTGTTCCGTACAGGTTGCAATTTGTCCTGAGGATGAACGGGAAGAGGGGGAACCAATGAGAGACTAGCTCTAGGGGTTGGGACAGGCACAGGTCACTCTATTTTCCCATCAGGAAGAAGAATTAAGCACAAGCTCAGCCTGCCCCCCAGAACCAGAAGAGGGCCTGCAGCAATCCTGCGCTTTTGCGGCCAGCTCCCAAAAAAGCGAGTTGAAAAATGGAGCTCAGGGACACTGCAATTCACAAACCTGCAGAGTTTTAAATGATACCTCTCGTCCACAAATATATTAAGGGAAGGCAACGAAGAGGCTTTGAAAGCAAGGCAGAATTGCAGGAAACAGATTTCAGGAGGTAGATTCGAATCGCCTTGAAAGCACATGAAAAGCGGCAAAACGTGGACAATGATGCCCTTGGCCAAAAAGGGCGTATGCGTTTTTTCCTGAATATATTCAGGAAAAAACGCATACGCCCTTTTTGGCCAACCAAGCAACCTGGAAAGGCCAATCAGCGCTCCAAAGAAGTCTCGCTTCCCAGCGGGCAAAAGGGCCATGCGGAAAAAAGTGTCCAAACCAGAAATGCAGGACCGGCCATGGAGAAATGGGAGCCTTGCTACGCTGATGGGTGGGATGTAAATTGCCAACAGCCACTCTGGAGAAGTGTACGGTGTGTTCTGAAACATCTAAAAAACACAGCTTGGAGAGCATAGGGCACTTCCACTCATGGGCGTATAAATTGGGAAAACTAAAAATCAGCAAGACACAGGCACCCCACAGTTTAGGGCTGCTCTGTTGACAAGAACCCCCACTTCATTACACCTTAAATATCCTAGGAAAGAGAAAAATGGATAAAGAAGTGGTGGTCCTCATGTACAATGGAATATCACTCAGCCATGAAATCCACGTCATAAGGCTAGTAGCAGCACGATGAGTGGATTTAGGTACGACGATTCTAAGTGAAATAAGTCACACAGAAAAAGACACTTATCATAAGATATCACTTAGAGAGGGAATGTAAAAACCGCTACACTTGAACTGAATTACAAAACAGAACAGAGTCACACGTTTAGAAAACACACTATGGCTGCTGAACGGGAAAGGTGAGGTGGGGTGATGCATAAAACAAGGGTTTCAAATTAGCTCCGATACCGTTCCATAAACCCAATATGTAAGAGACAAGACCTATTCCTTTTTCAGTGAACTGGACTCAACACCCCCTATTCACCGCACAAGAATATATCTGACTAGTAAGAATCTTCAAACCTATGTATTGATATCTCTCTGTAAGTGAGTCAAGGGGGTGTAAAGCGGCATAAACACAGCCGTGAAAAGCAGCTAAACCCCATTATAAAAATAAATTACTTTTCAAAACCCGTGAAACAAAGGCAGTGAAAGAGAGAGAAATTCTTACAAAATTCGTTCAGGGGCTGTGATGCAACCTGGATTGACCATATCTAGACCCACAGCTGATTGAGACATAAGGGTGGACACTCTTGGGGCTGAGAGGTTCGGTGAGGTTGGGTGAGCCAACTCAGACCCTTTCAAGTAATACTGCATGGTACCCATCCCATGGGTCCCAAATCTCCAGGTTCAAGGCTATCTTCCTACGTCGAAAACAGGCATGAGAAACCCAGAAGATGGTACACCGTGTGATCGGGAAAGGTTTCTAAAACGCACCTCATTTCTCATCTCCTTTGCTCGGGTTCGCCATTCCAGCCGATTTACTAGCCATCTCCCTCCTTGGAGAATCAGCACCTTTAACCTCCTGTTCCGTACAGGTTGCAATTTGTCCTGAGGATGAACGGGAAGAGGGGGAACCAATGAGAGACTAGCTCTAGGGGTTGGGACAGGCACAGGTCACTCTATTTTCCCATCAGGAAGAAGAATTAAGCACAAGCTCAGCCTGCCCCCCAGAACCAGAAGAGGGCCTGAAGCAATCCTGCGCTTTTGCGGCCAGCTCCCAAAAAAGCGAGTTGAAAAATGGAGCTCAGGGGCACTGCAATTCACAAACCTGCAGAGTTTTAAATGATACCTCTCGTCCACAAATATATTAAGGGAAGGCAACGAAGAGGCTTTGAAAGCAAGGCAGAATTGCAGGAAACAGATTTCAGGAGGTAGATTCGAATCGCCTTGAAAGCACATGAAAAGCGGCAAAACGTGGACAATGATGCCCTTGGCCAAAAAGGGCGTATGCGTTTTTTCCTGAATATATTCAGGAAAAAACGCATACGCCCTTTTTGGCCAACCAAGCAACCTGGAAAGGCCAATCAGCGCTCCAAAGAAGTCTCGCTTCCCAGCGGGCAAAAGGGCCATGCGGAAAAAAGTGTCCAAACCAGAAATGCAGGACCGGCCATGGAGAAATGGGAGCCTTGCTACGCTGATGGGTGGGATGTAAATTGCCAACAGCCACTCTGGAGAAGTGTACGGTGTGTTCTGAAACATCTAAAAAACACAGCTTGGAGAGCATAGGGCACTTCCACTCATGGGCGTATAAATTGGGAAAACTAAAAATCAGCAAGACACAGGCACCCCACAGTTTAGGGCTGCTCTGTTGACAAGAACCCCCACTTCATTACACCTTAAATATCCTAGGAAAGAGAAAAATGGATAAAGAAGTTGTGGTCCTCATGTACAATGGAATATCACTCAGCCATGAAATCCACGTCATAAGGCTAGTAGCAGCACGATGAGTGGATTTAGGTACGACGATTCTAAGTGAAATAAGTCACACAGAAAAAGACACTTATCATAAGATATCACTTAGAGAGGGAATGTAAAAACCGCCTACACTTGAACTGAATTACAAAACAGAACAGAGTCACACGTTTAGAAAACACACTATGGCTGCTGAACGGGAAAGGTGAGGTGGGGAGATGCATAAAACAAGGGTTTCAAATTAGCTCCGATACCGTTCCATAAACCCAATATGTAAGAGAGAAGACCTATTCCTTTTTCAGTGAACTGGACTCAACACCCCCTATTCACCGCACAAGAATATATCTGACTAGTAAGAATCTTCAAACCTATGTATTGATATCTCTCTGTAAGTGAGTCAAGGGGGTGTAAAGCGGCATAAACACAGCCGTGAAAAGCAGCTAAACCCCATTATAAAAATAAATTACTTTTCAAAACCCGTGAAACAAAGGCAGTGAAAGAGAGAGAAATTCTTACAAAATTCGTTCAGGGGCTGTGATGCAACCTGGATTGACCATATCTAGACCCACAGCTGATTGAGACATAAGGGTGGACACTCTTGGGGCTGAGAGGTTCGGTGAGGTTGGGTGAGCCAACGCAGACCCTTTCAAGTAATACTGCATGGTACCCATCCCATGGGTCCCAAATCTCCAGGTTCAAGGGCATCTTCCTACGTCGAAAACAGGCATGAGAAACCCAGAAGATGGTACACCGTGTGATCGGGAAAGGTTTCTAAAACGCACCTCATTTCTCATCTCCTTTGCTCGGGTTCGCCATTCCAGCCGATTTACTAGCCATCTCCCTCCTTGGAGAATCAGCACCTTTAACCTCCTGTTCCGTACAGGTTGCAATTTGTCCTGAGGATGAACGGGAAGAGGGGGAACCAATGAGAGACTAGCTCTAGGTGTTGGGACAGGCACAGGTCACTCTATTTTCCCATCAGGAAGAAGAATTAAGCACAAGCTCAGCCTGCCCCCCAGAACCAGAAGAGGGCCTGAAGCAATCCTGCGCTTTTGCGGCCAGCTCCCAAAAAAGCGAGTTGAAAAATGGAGCTCAGGGGCACTGCAATTCACAAACCTGCAGAGTTTTAAATGATACCTCTCGTCCACAAATATATTAAGGGAAGGCAACGAAGAGGCTTTGAAAGCAAGGCAGAATTGCAGGAAACAGATTTCAGGAGGTAGATTCGAATCGCCTTGAAAGCACATGAAAAGCGGCAAAACGTGGACAATGATGCCCTTGGCCAAAAAGGGCGTATGCGTTTTTTCCTGAATATATTCAGGAAAAAACGCATACGCCCTTTTTGGCCAACCAAGCAACCTGGAAAGGCCAATCAGCGCTCCAAAGAAGTCTCGCTTCCCAGCGGGCAAAAGGGCCATGCGGAAAAAAGTGTCCAAACCAGAAATGCAGGACCGGCCATGGAAAAATGGGAGCATTGCTACGCTGATGGGTGGGATGTAAATTGCCAACAGCCACTCTGGAGAAGTGTACGGTGTGTTCTGAAACATCTAAAAAACACAGCTTGGAGAGCATAGGGCACTTCCACTCATGGGCGTATAAATTGGGAAAACTAAAAATCAGCAAGACACAGGCACCCCAAAGTTTAGGGCTGCTCTGTTGACAAGAACCCCCACTTCATTACACCTTAAATATCCTAGGAAAGAGAAAAATGGATAAAGAAGTGGTGGTCCTCATGTACAATGGAATATCACTCAGCCATGAAATCCACGTCATAAGGCTAGTAGCAGCACGATGAGTGGATTTAGGTACGACGATTCTAAGTGAAATAAGTCACACAGAAAAAGACACTTATCATAAGATATCACTTAGAGAGGGAATGTAAAAACCGCTACACTTGAACTGAATTACAAAACAGAACAGAGTCACACGTTTAGAAAACACACTATGGCTGCTGAACGGGAAAGGTGAGGTGGGGAGATGCATAAAACAAGGGTTTCAAATTAGCTCCGATACCGTTCCATAAACCCAATATGTAAGAGACAAGACCTATTCCTTTTTCAGTGAACTGGACTCAACACCCCCTATTCACCGCACACGAATATATCTGACTAGTAAGAATCTTCAAACCTATGTATTGATATCTCTCTGTAAGTGAGTCAAGGGGGTGTAAAGCGGCATAAACACAGCCGTGAAAAGCAGCTAAACCCCATTATAAAAATAAATTACTTTTCAAAACCCGTGAAACAAAGGCAGTGAAAGAGAGAGAAATTCTTACAAAATTCGTTCAGGGGCTGTGATGCAACCTGGATTGACCATATCTAGACCCACAGCTGATTGAGACATAAGGGTGGACACTCTTGGGGCTGAGAGGTTCGGTGAGGTTGGGTGAGCCAACGCAGACCCTTTCAAGTAATACTGCATGGTACCCATCCCATGGGTCCCAAATCTCCAGGTTCAAGGGCATCTTCCTACGTCGAAAACAGGCATGAGAAACCCAGAAGATGGTACACCGTGTGATCGGGAAAGGTTTCTAAAACGCACCTCATTTCTCATCTCCTTTGCTCGGGTTCGCCATTCCAGCCGATTTACTAGCCATCTCCCTCCTTGGAGAATCAGCACCTTTAACCTCCTGTTCCGTACAGGTTGCAATTTGTCCTGAGGATGAACGGGAAGAGGGGGAACCAATGAGAGACTAGCTCTAGGTGTTGGGACAGGCACAGGTCACTCTATTTTCCCATCAGGAAGAAGAATTAAGCACAAGCTCAGCCTGCCCCCCAGAACCAGAAGAGGGCCTGAAGCAATCCTGCGCTTTTGCGGCCAGCTCCCAAAAAAGCGAGTTGAAAAATGGAGCTCAGGGACACTGCAATTCACAAACCTGCAGAGTTTTAAATGATACCTCTCGTCCACAAATATATTAAGGGAAGGCAACGAAGAGGCTTTGAAAGCAAGGCAGAATTGCAGGAAACAGATTTCTGGAGGTAGATTCGAATCGCCTTGAAAGCACATGAAAAGCGGCAAAACGTGGACAATGATGCCCTTGGCCAAAAAGGGCGTATGCGTTTTTTCCTGAATATATTCAGGAAAAAACGCATACGCCCTTTTTGGCCAACCAAGCAACCTGGAAAGGCCAATCAGCGCTCCAAAGAAGTCTCGCTTCCCAGCGGGCAAAAGGGCCATGCGGAAAAAAGTGTCCAAACCAGAAATGCAGGACCGGCCATGGAAAAATGGGAGCATTGCTACGCTGATGGGTGGGATGTAAATTGCCAACAGCCACTCTGGAGAAGTGTACGGTGTGTTCTGAAACATCTAAAAAACACAGCTTGGAGAGCATAGGGCACTTCCACTCATGGGCGTATAAATTGGGAAAACTAAACATCAGCAAGACACAGGCACCCCAAAGTTTAGGGCTGCTCTGTTGACAAGAACCCCCACTTCATTACACCTTAAATATCCTAGGAAAGAGAAAAATGGATAAAGAAGTTGTGGTCCTCATGTACAATGGAATATCACTCAGCCATGAAATCCACGTCATAAGGCTAGTAGCAGCACGATGAGTGGATTTAGGTACGACGATTCTAAGTGAAATAAGTCACACAGAAAAAGACACTTATCATAAGATATCACTTAGAGAGGGAATGTAAAAACCGCTACACTTGAACTGAATTACAAAACAGAACAGAGTCACACGTTTAGAAAACACACTATGGCTGCTGAACGGGAAAGGTGAGGTGGGGTGATGCATAAAACAAGGGTTTCAAATTAGCTCCGATACCGTTCCATAAACCCAATATGTAAGAGACAAGACCTATTCCTTTTTCAGTGAACTGGACTCAACACCCCCTATTCACCGCACAAGAATATATCTGACTAGTAAGAATCTTCAAACCTATGTATTGATATCTCTCTGTAAGTGAGTCAAGGGGGTGTAAAGCGGCATAAACACAGCCGTGAAAAGCAGCTAAACCCCATTATAAAAATAAATTACTTTTCAAAACCCGTGAAACAAAGGCAGTGAAAGAGAGAGAAATTCTTACAAAATTCGTTCAGGGGCTGTGATGCAACCTGGATTGACCATATCTAGACCCACAGCTGATTGAGACATAAGGGTGGACACTCTTGGGGCTGAGAGGTTCGGTGAGGTTGGGTGAGCCAACGCAGACCCTTTCAAGTAATACTGCATGGTACCCATCCCATGGGTCCCAAATCTCCAGGTTCAAGGGCATCTTCCTACGTCGAAAACAGGCATGAGAAACCCAGAAGATGGTACACCGTGTGATCGGGAAAGGTTTCTAAAACGCACCTCATTTCTCATCTCCTTTGCTCGGGTTCGCCATTCCAGCCGATTTACTAGCCATCTCCCTCCTTGGAGAATCAGCACCTTTAACCTCCTGTTCCGTACAGGTTGCAATTTGTCCTGAGGATGAACGGGAAGAGGGGGAACCAATGAGAGACTAGCTCTAGGTGTTGGGACAGGCACAGGTCACTCTATTTTCCCATCAGGAAGAAGAATTAAGCACAAGCTCAGCCTGCCCCCCAGAACCAGAAGAGGGCCTGAAGCAATCCTGCGCTTTTGCGGCCAGCTCCCAAAAAAGCGAGTTGAAAAATGGAGCTCAGGGGCACTGCAATTCACAAACCTGCAGAGTTTTAAATGATACCTCTCGTCCACAAATATATTAAGGGAAGGCAACGAAGAGGCTTTGAAAGCAAGGCAGAATTGCAGGAAACAGATTTCAGGAGGTAGATTCGAATCGCCTTGAAAGCACATGAAAAGCGGCAAAACGTGGACAATGATGCCCTTGGCCAAAAAGGGCGTATGCGTTTTTTCCTGAATATATTCAGGAAAAAACGCATACGCCCTTTTTGGCCAACCAAGCAACCTGGAAAGGCCAATCAGCGCTCCAAAGAAGTCTCGCTTCCCAGCGGGCAAAAGGGCCATGCGGAAAAAAGTGTCCAAACCAGAAATGCAGGACCGGCCATGGAGAAATGGGAGCCTTGCTACGCTGATGGGTGGGATGTAAATTGCCAACAGCCACTCTGGAGAAGTGTACGGTGTGTTCTGAAACATCTAAAAAACACAGCTTGGAGAGCATAGGGCACTTCCACTCATGGGCGTATAAATTGGGAAAACTAAAAATCAGCAAGACACAGGCACCCCAAAGTTTAGGGCTGCTCTGTTGACAAGAACCCCCACTTCTTTACACCTTAAATATCCTAGGAAAGAGAAAAATGGATAAAGAAGTGGTGGTCCTCATGTACAATGGAATATCACTCAGCCATGAAATCCACGTCATAAGGCTAGTAGCAGCACGATGAGTGGATTTAGGTACGACGATTCTAAGTGAAATAAGTCACACAGAAAAAGACACTTATCATAAGATATCACTTAGAGAGGGAATGTAAAAACCGCTACACTTGAACTGAATTACAAAACAGAACAGAGTCACACGTTTAGAAAACACACTATGGCTGCTGAACGGGAAAGGTGAGGTGGGGTGATGCATAAAACAAGGGTTTCAAATTAGCTCCGATACCGTTCCATAAACCCAATATGTAAGAGACAAGACCTATTCCTTTTTCAGTGAACTGGACTCAACACCCCCTATTCACCGCACAAGAATATATCTGACTAGTAAGAATCTTCAAACCTATGTATTGATATCTCTCTGTAAGTGAGTCAAGGGGGTGTAAAGCGGCATAAACACAGCCGTGAAAAGCAGCTAAACCCCATTATAAAAATAAATTACTTTTCAAAACCCGTGAAACAAAGGCAGTGAAAGAGAGAGAAATTCTTACAAAATTCGTTCAGGGGCTGTGATGCAACCTGGATTGACCATATCTAGACCCACAGCTGATTGAGACATAAGGGTGGACACTCTTGGGGCTGAGAGGTTCGGTGAGGTTGGGTGAGCCAACGCAGACCCTTTCAAGTAATACTGCATGGTACCCATCCCATGGGTCCCAAATCTCCAGGTTCAAGGGCATCTTCCTACGTCGAAAACAGGCATGAGAAACCCAGAAGATGGTACACCGTGTGATCGGGAAAGGTTTCTAAAACGCACCTCATTTCTCATCTCCTTTGCTCGGGTTCGCCATTCCAGCCGATTTACTAGCCATCTCCCTCCTTGGAGAATCAGCACCTTTAACCTCCTGTTCCGTACAGGTTGCAATTTGTCCTGAGGATGAACGGGAAGAGGGGGAACCAATGAGAGACTAGCTCTAGGTGTTGGGACAGGCACAGGTCACTCTATTTTCCCATCAGGAAGAAGAATTAAGCACAAGCTCAGCCTGCCCCCCGGAACCAGAAGAGGGCCTGAAGCAATCCTGCGCTTTTGCGGCCAGCTCCCAAAAAAGCGAGTTGAAAAATGGAGCTCAGGGACACAGCAATTCACAAACCTGCAGAGTTTTAAATGATACCTCTCGTCCACAAATATATTAAGGGAAGGCAACGAAGAGGCTTTGAAAGCAAGGCAGAATTGCAGGAAACAGATTTCAGGAGGTAGATTCGAATCGCCTTGAAAGCACATGAAAAGCGGCAAAACGTGGACAATGATGCCCTTGGCCAAAAAGGGCGTATGCGTTTTTTCCTGAATATATTCAGGAAAAAACGCATACGCCCTTTTTGGCCAACCAAGCAACCTGGAAAGGCCAATCAGCGCTCCAAAGAAGTCTCGCTTCCCAGCGGGCAAAAGGGCCATGCGGAAAAAAGTGTCCAAACCAGAAATGCAGGACCGGCCATGGAGAAATGGGAGCCTTGCTACGCTGATGGGTGGGATGTAAATTGCCAACAGCCACTCTGGAGAAGTGTACGGTGTGTTCTGAAACATCTAAAAAACACAGCTTGGAGAGCATAGGGCACTTCCACTCATGGGCGTATAAATTGGGAAAACTAAAAATCAGCAAGACACAGGCACCCCACAGTTTAGGGCTGCTCTGTTGACAAGAACCCCCACTTCATTACACCTTAAATATCCTAGGAAAGAGAAAAATGGATAAAGAAGTGGTGGTCCTCATGTACAATGGAATATCACTCAGCCATGAAATCCACGTCATAAGGCTAGTAGCAGCACGATGAGTGGATTTAGGTACGACGATTCTAAGTGAAATAAGTCACACAGAAAAAGACACTTATCATAAGATATCACTTAGAGAGGGAATGTAAAAACCGCTACACTTGAACTGAATTACAAAACAGAACAGAGTCACACGTTTAGAAAACACACTATGGCTGCTGAACGGGAAAGGTGAGGTGGGGTGATGCATAAAACAAGGGTTTCAAATTAGCTCCGATACCGTTCCATAAACCCAATATGTAAGAGACAAGACCTATTCCTTTTTCAGTGAACTGGACTCAACACCCCCTATTCACCGCACAAGAATATATCTGACTAGTAAGAATCTTCAAACCTATGTATTGATATCTCTCTGTAAGTGAGTCAAGGGGGTGTAAAGCGGCATAAACACAGCCGTGAAAAGCAGCTAAACCCCATTATAAAAATAAATTACTTTTCAAAACCCGTGAAACAAAGGCAGTGAAAGAGAGAGAAATTCTTACAAAATTCGTTCAGGGGCTGTGATGCAACCTGGATTGACCATATCTAGACCCACAGCTGATTGAGACATAAGGGTGGACACTCTTGGGGCTGAGAGGTTCGGTGAGGTTGGGTGAGCCAACTCAGACCCTTTCAAGTAATACTGCATGGTACCCATCCCATGGGTCCCAAATCTCCAGGTTCAAGGGCATCTTCCTACGTCGAAAACAGGCATGAGAAACCCAGAAGATGGTACACCGTGTGATCGGGAAAGGTTTCTAAAACGCACCTCATTTCTCATCTCCTTTGCTCGGGTTCGCCATTCCAGCCGATTTACTAGCCATCTCCCTCCTTGGAGAATCAGCACCTTTAACCTCCTGTTCCGTACAGGTTGCAATTTGTCCTGAGGATGAACGGGAAGAGGGGGAACCAATGAGAGACTAGCTCTAGGTGTTGGGACAGGCACAGGTCACTCTATTTTCCCATCAGGAAGAAGAATTAAGCACAAGCTCAGCCTGCCCCCCAGAACCAGAAGAGGGCCTGAAGCAATCCTGCGCTTTTGCGGCCAGCTCCCAAAAAAGCGAGTTGAAAAATGGAGCTCAGGGGCACTGCAATTCACAAACCTGCAGAGTTTTAAATGATACCTCTCGTCCACAAATATATTAAGGGAAGGCAACGAAGAGGCTTTGAAAGCAAGGCAGAATTGCAGGAAACAGATTTCAGGAGGTAGATTCGAATCGCCTTGAAAGCACATGAAAAGCGGCAAAACGTGGACAATGATGCCCTTGGCCAAAAAGGGCGTATGCGTTTTTTCCTGAATATATTCAGGAAAAAACGCATACGCCCTTTTTGGCCAACCAAGCAACCTGGAAAGGCCAATCAGCGCTCCAAAGAAGTCTCGCTTCCCAGCGGGCAAAAGGGCCATGCGGAAAAAAGTGTCCAAACCAGAAATGCAGGACCGGCCATGGAAAAATGGGAGCATTGCTACGCTGATGGGTGGGATGTAAATTGCCAACAGCCACTCTGGAGAAGTGTACGGTGTGTTCTGAAACATCTAAAAAACACAGCTTGGAGAGCATAGGGCACTTCCACTCATGGGCGTATAAATTGGGAAAACTAAAAATCAGCAAGACACAGGCACCCCAAAGTTTAGGGCTGCTCTGTTGACAAGAACCCCCACTTCATTACACCTTAAATATCCTAGGAAAGAGAAAAATGGATAAAGAAGTGGTGGTCCTCATGTACAATGGAATATCACTCAGCCATGAAATCCACGTCATAAGGCTAGTAGCAGCACGATGAGTGGATTTAGGTACGACGATTCTAAGTGAAATAAGTCACACAGAAAAAGACACTTATCATAAGATATCACTTAGAGAGGGAATGTAAAAACCGCTACACTTGAACTGAATTACAAAACAGAACAGAGTCACACGTTTAGAAAACACACTATGGCTGCTGAACGGGAAAGGTGAGGTGGGGTGATGCATAAAACAAGGGTTTCAAATTAGCTCAGATACCGTTCCATAAACCCAATATGTAAGAGACAAGACCTATTCCTTTTTCAGTGAACTGGACTCAACACCCCCTATTCACCGCACAAGAATATATCTGACTAGTAAGAATCTTCAAACCTATGTATTGATATCTCTCTGTAAGTGAGTCAAGGGGGTGTAAAGCAGCATAAACACAGCCGTGAAAAGCAGCTAAACCCCATTATAAAAATAAATTACTTTTCAAAACCCGTGAAACAAAGGCAGTGAAAGAGAGAGAAATTCTTACAAAATTCGTTCAGGGGCTGTGATGCAACCTGGATTGACCATATCTAGACCCACAGCTGATTGAGACATAAGGGTGGACACTCTTGGGGCTGAGAGGTTCGGTGAGGTTGGGTGAGCCAACGCAGACCCTTTCAAGTAATACTGCATGGTACCCATCCCATGGGTCCCAAATCTCCAGGTTCAAGGGCATCTTCCTACGTCGAAAACAGGCATGAGAAACCCAGAAGATGGTACACCGTGTGATCGGGAAAGGTTTCTAAAACGCACCTCATTTCTCATCTCCTTTGCTCGGGTTCGCCATTCCAGCCGATTTACTAGCCATCTCCCTCCTTGGAGAATCAGCACCTTTAACCTCCTGTTCCGTACAGGTTGCAATTTGTCCTGAGGATGAACGGGAAGAGGGGGAACCAATGAGAGACTAGCTCTAGGGGTTGGGACAGGCACAGGTCACTCTATTTTCCCATCAGGAAGAAGAATTAAGCACAAGCTCAGCCTGCCCCCCAGAACCAGAAGAGGGCCTGAAGCAATCCTGCGCTTTTGCGGCCAGCTCCCAAAAAAGCGAGTTGAAAAATGGAGCTCAGGGGCACTGCAATTCACAAACCTGCAGAGTTTTAAATGATACCTCTCGTCCACAAATATATTAAGGGAAGGCAACGAAGAGGCTTTGAAAGCAAGGCAGAATTGCAGGAAACAGATTTCAGGAGGTAGATTCGAATCGCCTTGAAAGCACATGAAAAGCGGCAAAACGTGGACAATGATGCCCTTGGCCAAAAAGGGCGTATGCGTTTTTTCCTGAATATATTCAGGAAAAAACGCATACGCCCTTTTTGGCCAACCAAGCAACCTGGAAAGGCCAATCAGCGCTCCAAAGAAGTCTCGCTTCCCAGCGGGCAAAAGGGCCATGCGGAAAAAGGTGTCCAAACCAGAAATGCAGGACCGGCCATGGAGAAATGGGAGCCTTGCTACGCTGATGGGTGGGATGTAAATTGCCAACAGCCACTCTGGAGAAGTGTACGGTGTGTTCTGAAACATCTAAAAAACACAGCTTGGAGAGCATAGGGCACTTCCACTCATGGGCGTATAAATTGGGAAAACTAAAAATCAGCAAGACACAGGCACCCCACAGTTTAGGGCTGCTCTGTTGACAAGAACCCCCACTTCATTACACCTTAAATATCCTAGGAAAGAGAAAAATGGATAAAGAAGTTGTGGTCCTCATGTACAATGGAATATCACTCAGCCATGAAATCCACGTCATAAGGCTAGTAGCAGCACGATGAGTGGATTTAGGTACGACGATTCTAAGTGAAATAAGTCACACAGAAAAAGACACTTATCATAAGATATCACTTAGAGAGGGAATGTAAAAACCGCCTACACTTGAACTGAATTACAAAACAGAACAGAGTCACACGTTTAGAAAACACACTATGGCTGCTGAACGGGAAAGGTGAGGTGGGGAGATGCATAAAACAAGGGTTTCAAATTAGCTCCGATACCGTTCCATAAACCCAATATGTAAGAGACAAGACCTATTCCTTTTTCAGTGAACTGGACTCAACACCCCCTATTCACCGCACAAGAATATATCTGACTAGTAAGAATCTTCAAACCTATGTATTGATATCTCTCTGTAAGTGAGTCAAGGGGGTGTAAAGCGGCATAAACACAGCCGTGAAAAGCAGCTAAACCCCATTATAAAAATAAATTACTTTTCAAAACCCGTGAAACAAAGGCAGTGAAAGAGAGAGAAATTCTTACAAAATTCGTTCAGGGGCTGTGATGCAACCTGGATTGACCATATCTAGACCCACAGCTGATTGAGACATAAGGGTGGACACTCTTGGGGCTGAGAGGTTCGGTGAGGTTGGGTGAGCCAACGCAGACCCTTTCAAGTAATACTGCATGGTACCCATCCCATGGGTCCCAAATCTCCAGGTTCAAGGGCATCTTCCTACGTCGAAAACAGGCATGAGAAACCCAGAAGATGGTACACCGTGTGATCGGGAAAGGTTTCTAAAACGCACCTCATTTCTCATCTCCTTTGCTCGGGTTCGCCATTCCAGCCGATTTACTAGCCATCTCCCTCCTTGGAGAATCAGCACCTTTAACCTCCTGTTCCGTACAGGTTGCAATTTGTCCTGAGGATGAACGGGAAGAGGGGGAACCAATGAGAGACTAGCTCTAGGTGTTGGGACAGGCACAGGTCACTCTATTTTCCCATCAGGAAGAAGAATTAAGCACAAGCTCAGCCTGCCCCCCAGAACCAGAAGAGGGCCTGAAGCAATCCTGCGCTTTTGCGGCCAGCTCCCAAAAAAGCGAGTTGAAAAATGGAGCTCAGGGGCACTGCAATTCACAAACCTGCAGAGTTTTAAATGATACCTCTCGTCCACAAATATATTAAGGGAAGGCAACGAAGAGGCTTTGAAAGCAAGGCAGAATTGCAGGAAACAGATTTCAGGAGGTAGATTCGAATCGCCTTGAAAGCACATGAAAAGCGGCAAAACGTGGACAATGATGCCCTTGGCCAAAAAGGGCGTATGCGTTTTTTCCTGAATATATTCAGGAAAAAACGCATACGCCCTTTTTGGCCAACCAAGCAACCTGGAAAGGCCAATCAGCGCTCCAAAGAAGTCTCGCTTCCCAGCGGGCAAAAGGGCCATGCGGAAAAAAGTGTCCAAACCAGAAATGCAGGACCGGCCATGGAAAAATGGGAGCCTTGCTACGCTGATGGGTGGGATGTAAATTGCCAACAGCCACTCTGGAGAAGTGTACGGTGTGTTCTGAAACATCTAAAAAACACAGCTTGGAGAGCATAGGGCACTTCCACTCATGGGCGTATAAATTGGGAAAACTAAAAATCAGCAAGACACAGGCACCCCAAAGTTTAGGGCTGCTCTGTTGACAAGAACCCCCACTTCATTACACCTTAAATATCCTAGGAAAGAGAAAAATGGATAAAGAAGTGGTGGTCCTCATGTACAATGGAATATCACTCAGCCATGAAATCCACGTCATAAGGCTAGTAGCAGCACGATGAGTGGATTTAGGTACGACGATTCTAAGTGAAATAAGTCACACAGAAAAAGACACTTATCATAAGATATCACTTAGAGAGGGAATGTAAAAACCGCTACACTTGAACTGAATTACAAAACAGAACAGAGTCACACGTTTAGAAAACACACTATGGCTGCTGAACGGGAAAGGTGAGGTGGGGAGATGCATAAAACAAGGGTTTCAAATTAGCTCCGATACCGTTCCATAAACCCAATATGTAAGAGACAAGACCTATTCCTTTTTCAGTGAACTGGACTCAACACCCCCTATTCACCGCACAAGAATATATCTGACTAGTAAGAATCTTCAAACCTATGTATTGATATCTCTCTGTAAGTGAGTCAAGGGGGTGTAAAGCGGCATAAACACAGCCGTGAAAAGCAGCTAAACCCCATTATAAAAATAAATTACTTTTCAAAACCCGTGAAACAAAGGCAGTGAAAGAGAGAGAAATTCTTACAAAATTCGTTCAGGGGCTGTGATGCAACCTGGATTGACCATATCTAGACCCACAGCTGATTGAGACATAAGGGTGGACACTCTTGGGGCTGAGAGGTTCGGTGAGGTTGGGTGAGCCAACGCAGACCCTTTCAAGTAATACTGCATGGTACCCATCCCATGGGTCCCAAATCTCCAGGTTCAAGGGCATCTTCCTACGTCGAAAACAGGCATGAGAAACCCAGAAGATGGTACACCGTGTGATCGGGAAAGGTTTCTAAAACGCACCTCATTTCTCATCTCCTTTGCTCGGGTTCGCCATTCCAGCCGATTTACTAGCCATCTCCCTCCTTGGAGAATCAGCACCTTTAACCTCCTGTTCCGTACAGGTTGCAATTTGTCCTGAGGATGAACGGGAAGAGGGGGAACCAATGAGAGACTAGCTCTAGGTGTTGGGACAGGCACAGGTCACTCTATTTTCCCATCAGGAAGAAGAATTAAGCACAAGCTCAGCCTGCCCCCCAGAACCAGAAGAGGGCCTGAAGCAATCCTGCGCTTTTGCGGCCAGCTCCCAAAAAAGCGAGTTGAAAAATGGAGCTCAGGGGCACTGCAATTCACAAACCTGCAGAGTTTTAAATGATACCTCTCGTCCACAAATATATTAAGGGAAGGCAACGAAGAGGCTTTGAAAGCAAGGCAGAATTGCAGGAAACAGATTTCAGGAGGTAGATTCGAATCGCCTTGAAAGCACATGAAAAGCGGCAAAACGTGGACAATGATGCCCTTGGCCAAAAAGGGCGTATGCGTTTTTTCCTGAATATATTCAGGAAAAAACGCATACGCCCTTTTTGGCCAACCAAGCAACCTGGAAAGGCCAATCAGCGCTCCAAAGAAGTCTCGCTTCCCAGCGGGCAAAAGGGCCATGCGGAAAAAAGTGTCCAAACCAGAAATGCAGGACCGGCCATGGAAAAATGGGAGCATTGCTACGCTGATGGGTGGGATGTAAATTGCCAACAGCCACTCTGGAGAAGTGTACGGTGTGTTCTGAAACATCTAAAAAACACAGCTTGGAGAGCATAGGGCACTTCCACTCATGGGCGTATAAATTGGGAAAACTAAAAATCAGCAAGACACAGGCACCCCAAAGTTTAGGGCTGCTCTGTTGACAAGAACCCCCACTTCATTACACCTTAAATATCCTAGGAAAGAGAAAAATGGATAAAGAAGTGGTGGTCCTCATGTACAATGGAATATCACTCAGCCATGAAATCCACGTCATAAGGCTAGTAGCAGCACGATGAGTGGATTTAGGTACGACGATTCTAAGTGAAATAAGTCACACAGAAAAAGACACTTATCATAAGATATCACTTAGAGAGGGAATGTAAAAACCGCTACACTTGAACTGAATTACAAAACAGAACAGAGTCACACGTTTAGAAAACACACTATGGCTGCTGAACGGGAAAGGTGAGGTGGGGAGATGCATAAAACAAGGGTTTCAAATTAGCTCCGATACCGTTCCATAAACCCAATATGTAAGAGACAAGACCTATTCCTTTTTCAGTGAACTGGACTCAACACCCCCTATTCACCGCACAAGAATATATCTGACTAGTAAGAATCTTCAAACCTATGTATTGATATCTCTCTGTAAGTGAGTCAAGGGGGTGTAAAGCGGCATAAACACAGCCGTGAAAAGCAGCTAAACCCCATTATAAAAATAAATTACTTTTCAAAACCCGTGAAACAAAGGCAGTGAAAGAGAGAGAAATTCTTACAAAATTCGTTCAGGGGCTGTGATGCAACCTGGATTGACCATATCTAGACCCACAGCTGATTGAGACATAAGGGTGGACACTCTTGGGGCTGAGAGGTTCGGTGAGGTTGGGTGAGCCAACGCAGACCCTTTCAAGTAATACTGCATGGTACCCATCCCATGGGTCCCAAATCTCCAGGTTCAAGGGCATCTTCCTACGTCGAAAACAGGCATGAGAAACCCAGAAGATGGTACACCGTGTGATCGGGAAAGGTTTCTAAAACGCACCTCATTTCTCATCTCCTTTGCTCGGGTTCGCCATTCCAGCCGATTTACTAGCCATCTCCCTCCTTGGAGAATCAGCACCTTTAACCTCCTGTTCCGTACAGGTTGCAATTTGTCCTGAGGATGAACGGGAAGAGGGGGAACCAATGAGAGACTAGCTCTAGGTGTTGGGACAGGCACAGGTCACTCTATTTTCCCATCAGGAAGAAGAATTAAGCACAAGCTCAGCCTGCCCCCCAGAACCAGAAGAGGGCCTGAAGCAATCCTGCGCTTTTGCGGCCAGCTCCCAAAAAAGCGAGTTGAAAAATGGAGCTCAGGGACACTGCAATTCACAAACCTGCAGAGTTTTAAATGATACCTCTCGTCCACAAATATATTAAGGGAAGGCAACGAAGAGGCTTTGAAAGCAAGGCAGAATTGCAGGAAACAGATTTCAGGAGGTAGATTCGAATCGCCTTGAAAGCACATGAAAAGCGGCAAAACGTGGACAATGATGCCCTTGGCCAAAAAGGGCGTATGCGTTTTTTCCTGAATATATTCAGGAAAAAACGCATACGCCCTTTTTGGCCAACCAAGCAACCTGGAAAGGCCAATCAGCGCTCCAAAGAAGTCTCGCTTCCCAGCGGGCAAAAGGGCCATGCGGAAAAAAGTGTCCAAACCAGAAATGCAGGACCGGCCATGGAAAAATGGGAGCATTGCTACGCTGATGGGTGGGATGTAAATTGCCAACAGCCACTCTGGAGAAGTGTACGGTGTGTTCTGAAACATCTAAAAAACACAGCTTGGAGAGCATAGGGCACTTCCACTCATGGGCGTATAAATTGGGAAAACTAAAAATCAGCAAGACACAGGCACCCCAAAGTTTAGGGCTGCTCTGTTGACAAGAACCCCCACTTCATTACACCTTAAATATCCTAGGAAAGAGAAAAATGGATAAAGAAGTGGTGGTCCTCATGTACAATGGAATATCACTCAGCCATGAAATCCACGTCATAAGGCTAGTAGCAGCACGATGAGTGGATTTAGGTACGACGATTCTAAGTGAAATAAGTCACACAGAAAAAGACACTTATCATAAGATATCACTTAGAGAGGGAATGTAAAAACCGCTACACTTGAACTGAATTACAAAACAGAACAGAGTCACACGTTTAGAAAACACACTATGGCTGCTGAACGGGAAAGGTGAGGTGGGGTGATGCATAAAACAAGGGTTTCAAATTAGCTCCGATACCGTTCCATAAACCCAATATGTAAGAGACAAGACCTATTCCTTTTTCAGTGAACTGGACTCAACACCCCCTATTCACCGCACAAGAATATATCTGACTAGTAAGAATCTTCAAACCTATGTATTGATATCTCTCTGTAAGTGAGTCAAGGGGGTGTAAAGCGGCATAAACACAGCCGTGAAAAGCAGCTAAACCCCATTATAAAAATAAATTACTTTTCAAAACCCGTGAAACAAAGGCAGTGAAAGAGAGAGAAATTCTTACAAAATTCGTTCAGGGGCTGTGATGCAACCTGGATTGACCATATCTAGACCCACAGCTGATTGAGACATAAGGGTGGACACTCTTGGGGCTGAGAGGTTCGGTGAGGTTGGGTGAGCCAACGCAGACCCTTTCAAGTAATACTGCATGGTACCCATCCCATGGGTCCCAAATCTCCAGGTTCAAGGGCATCTTCCTACGTCGAAAACAGGCATGAGAAACCCAGAAGATGGTACACCGTGTGATCGGGAAAGGTTTCTAAAACGCACCTCATTTCTCATCTCCTTTGCTCGGGTTCGCCATTCCAGCCGATTTACTAGCCATCTCCCTCCTTGGAGAATCAGCACCTTTAACCTCCTGTTCCGTACAGGTTGCAATTTGTCCTGAGGATGAACGGGAAGAGGGGGAACCAATGAGAGACTAGCTCTAGGTGTTGGGACAGGCACAGGTCACTCTATTTTCCCATCAGGAAGAAGAATTAAGCACAAGCTCAGCCTGCCCCCCAGAACCAGAAGAGGGCCTGAAGCAATCCTGCGCTTTTGCGGCCAGCTCCCAAAAAAGCGAGTTGAAAAATGGAGCTCAGGGGCACTGCAATTCACAAACCTGCAGAGTTTTAAATGATACCTCTCGTCCACAAATATATTAAGGGAAGGCAACGAAGAGGCTTTGAAAGCAAGGCAGAATTGCAGGAAACAGATTTCAGGAGGTAGATTCGAATCGCCTTGAAAGCACATGAAAAGCGGCAAAACGTGGACAATGATGCCCTTGGCCAAAAAGGGCGTATGCGTTTTTTCCTGAATATATTCAGGAAAAAACGCATACGCCCTTTTTGGCCAACCAAGCAACCTGGAAAGGCCAATCAGCGCTCCAAAGAAGTCTCGCTTCCCAGCGGGCAAAAGGGCCATGCGGAAAAAAGTGTCCAAACCAGAAATGCAGGACCGGCCATGGAGAAATGGGAGCCTTGCTACGCTGATGGGTGGGATGTAAATTGCCAACAGCCACTCTGGAGAAGTGTACGGTGTGTTCTGAAACATCTAAAAAACACAGCTTGGAGAGCATAGGGCACTTCCACTCATGGGCGTATAAATTGGGAAAACTAAAAATCAGCAAGACACAGGCACCCCAAAGTTTAGGGCTGCTCTGTTGACAAGAACCCCCACTTCATTACACCTTAAATATCCTAGGAAAGAGAAAAATGGATAAAGAAGTGGTGGTCCTCATGTACAATGGAATATCACTCAGCCATGAAATCCACGTCATAAGGCTAGTAGCAGCACGATGAGTGGATTTAGGTACGACGATTCTAAGTGAAATAAGTCACACAGAAAAAGACACTTATCATAAGATATCACTTAGAGAGGGAATGTAAAAACCGCTACACTTGAACTGAATTACAAAACAGAACAGAGTCACACGTTTAGAAAACACACTATGGCTGCTGAACGGGAAAGGTGAGGTGGGGTGATGCATAAAACAAGGGTTTCAAATTAGCTCCGATACCGTTCCATAAACCCAATATGTAAGAGACAAGACCTATTCCTTTTTCAGTGAACTGGACTCAACACCCCCTATTCACCGCACAAGAATATATCTGACTAGTAAGAATCTTCAAACCTATGTATTGATATCTCTCTGTAAGTGAGTCAAGGGGGTGTAAAGCGGCATAAACACAGCCGTGAAAAGCAGCTAAACCCCATTATAAAAATAAATTACTTTTCAAAACCCGTGAAACAAAGGCAGTGAAAGAGAGAGAAATTCTTACAAAATTCGTTCAGGGGCTGTGATGCAACCTGGATTGACCATATCTAGACCCACAGCTGATTGAGACATAAGGGTGGACACTCTTGGGGCTGAGAGGTTCGGTGAGGTTGGGTGAGCCAACGCAGACCCTTTCAAGTAATACTGCATGGTACCCATCCCATGGGTCCCAAATCTCCAGGTTCAAGGGCATCTTCCTACGTCGAAAACAGGCATGAGAAACCCAGAAGATGGTACACCGTGTGATCGGGAAAGGTTTCTAAAACGCACCTCATTTCTCATCTCCTTTGCTCGGGTTCGCCATTCCAGCCGATTTACTAGCCATCTCCCTCCTTGGAGAATCAGCACCTTTAACCTCCTGTTCCGTACAGGTTGCAATTTGTCCTGAGGATGAACGGGAAGAGGGGGAACCAATGAGAGACTAGCTCTAGGTGTTGGGACAGGCACAGGTCACTCTATTTTCCCATCAGGAAGAAGAATTAAGCACAAGCTCAGCCTGCCCCCCGGAACCAGAAGAGGGCCTGAAGCAATCCTGCGCTTTTGCGGCCAGCTCCCAAAAAAGCGAGTTGAAAAATGGAGCTCAGGGACACAGCAATTCACAAACCTGCAGAGTTTTAAATGATACCTCTCGTCCACAAATATATTAAGGGAAGGCAACGAAGAGGCTTTGAAAGCAAGGCAGAATTGCAGGAAACAGATTTCAGGAGGTAGATTCGAATCGCCTTGAAAGCACATGAAAAGCGGCAAAACGTGGACAATGATGCCCTTGGCCAAAAAGGGCGTATGCGTTTTTTCCTGAATATATTCAGGAAAAAACGCATACGCCCTTTTTGGCCAACCAAGCAACCTGGAAAGGCCAATCAGCGCTCCAAAGAAGTCTCGCTTCCCAGCGGGCAAAAGGGCCATGCGGAAAAAGGTGTCCAAACCAGAAATGCAGGACCGGCCATGGAGAAATGGGAGCCTTGCTACGCTGATGGGTGGGATGTAAATTGCCAACAGCCACTCTGGAGAAGTGTACGGTGTGTTCTGAAACATCTAAAAAACACAGCTTGGAGAGCATAGGGCACTTCCACTCATGGGCGTATAAATTGGGAAAACTAAAAATCAGCAAGACACAGGCACCCCACAGTTTAGGGCTGCTCTGTTGACAAGAACCCCCACTTCATTACACCTTAAATATCCTAGGAAAGAGAAAAATGGATAAAGAAGTTGTGGTCCTCATGTACAATGGAATATCACTCAGCCATGAAATCCACGTCATAAGGCTAGTAGCAGCACGATGAGTGGATTTAGGTACGACGATTCTAAGTGAAATAAGTCACACAGAAAAAGACACTTATCATAAGATATCACTTAGAGAGGGAATGTAAAAACCGCCTACACTTGAACTGAATTACAAAACAGAACAGAGTCACACGTTTAGAAAACACACTATGGCTGCTGAACGGGAAAGGTGAGGTGGGGTGATGCATAAAACAAGGGTTTCAAATTAGCTCCGATACCGTTCCATAAACCCAATATGTAAGAGACAAGACCTATTCCTTTTTCAGTGAACTGGACTCAACACCCCCTATTCACCGCACAAGAATATATATGACTAGTAAGAATCTTCAAACCTATGTATTGATATCTCTCTGTAAGTGAGTCAAGGGGGTGTAAAGCGGCATAAACACAGCCGTGAAAAGCAGCTAAACCCCATTATAAAAATAAATTACTTTTCAAAACCCGTGAAACAAAGGCAGTGAAAGAGAGAGAAATTCTTGCAAAATTCGTTCAGGGGCTGTGATGCAACCTGGATTGACCATATCTAGACCCACAGCTGATTGAGACATAAGGGTGGACACTCTTGGGGCTGAGAGGTTCGGTGAGGTTGGGTGAGCCAACGCAGACCCTTTCAAGTAATACTGCATGGTACCCATCCCATGGGTCCCAAATCTCCAGGTTCAAGGGCATCTTCCTACGTCGAAAACAGGCATGAGAAACCCAGAAGATGGTACACCGTGTGATCGGGAAAGGTTTCTAAAACGCACCTCATTTCTCATCTCCTTTGCTCGGGTTCGCCATTCCAGCCGATTTACTAGCCATCTCCCTCCTTGGAGAATCAGCACCTTTAACCTCCTGTTCCGTACAGGTTGCAATTTGTCCTGAGGATGAACGGGAAGAGGGGGAACCAATGAGAGACTAGCTCTAGGGTTTGGGACAGGCACAGGTCACTCTATTTTCCCATCAGGAAGAAGAATTAAGCACAAGCTCAGCCTGCCCCCCAGAACCAGAAGAGGGCCTGAAGCAATCCTGCGCTTTTGCGGCCAGCTCCCAAAAAAGCGAGTTGAAAAATGGAGCTCAGGGGCACTGCAATTCACAAACCTGCAGAGTTTTAAATGATACCTCTCGTCCACAAATATATTAAGGGAAGGTAACGAAGAGGCTTTGAAAGCAAGGCAGAATTGCAGGAAACAGATTTCAGGAGGTAGATTCGAATCGCCTTGAAAGCACATGAAAAGCGGCAAAACGTGGACAATGAAGCCCTTGGCCAAAAAGGGCGTATGCGTTTTTTCCTGAATATATTCAGGAAAAAACGCATACGCCCTTTTTGGCCAACCAAGCAACCTGGAAAGGCCAATCAACGCTCCAAAGAAGTCTCGCTTCCCAGCGGGCAAAAGGGCCATGCGGAAAAAAGTGTCCAAACCAGAAATGCAGGACCGGCCATGGAAAAATGGGAGCATTGCTACGCTGATGGGTGGGATGTAAATTGCCAACAGCCACTCTGGAGAAGTGTACGGTGTGTTCTGAAACATCTAAAAAACACAGCTTGGAGAGCATAGGGCACTTCCACTCATGGGCGTATAAATTGGGAAAACTAAAAATCAGCAAGACACAGGCACCCCAAAGTTTAGGGCTGCTCTGTTGACAAGAACCCCCACTTCATTACACCTTAAATATCCTAGGAAAGAGAAAAATGGATAAAGAAGTGGTGGTCCTCATGTACAATGGAATATCACTCAGCCATGAAATCCACGTCATAAGGCTAGTAGCAGCACGATGAGTGGATTTAGGTACGACGATTCTAAGTGAAATAAGTCACACAGAAAAAGACACTTATCATAAGATATCACTTAGAGAGGGAATGTAAAAACCGCCTACACTTGAACTGAATTACAAAACAGAACAGAGTCACACGTTTAGAAAACACACTATGGCTGCTGAACGGGAAAGGTGAGGTGGGGTGATGCATAAAACAAGGGTTTCAAATTAGCTCCGATACCGTTCCATAAACCCAATATGTAAGAGACAAGACCTATTCCTTTTTCAGTGAACTGGACTCAACACCCCCTATTCACCGCACAAGAATATATATGACTAGTAAGAATCTTCAAACCTATGTATTGATATCTCTCTGTAAGTGAGTCAAGGGGGTGTAAAGCGGCATAAACACAGCCGTGAAAAGCAGCTAAACCCCATTATAAAAATAAATTACTTTTCAAAACCCGTGAAACAAAGGCAGTGAAAGAGAGAGAAATTCTTACAAAATTCGTTCAGGGGCTGTGATGCAACCTGGATTGACCATATCTAGACCCACAGCAGATTGAGACATAAGGGTGGACACTCTTGGGGCTGAGAGGTTCGGTGAGGTTGGGTGAGCCAACGCAGACCCTTTCAAGTAATACTGCATGGTACCCATCCCATGGGTCCCAAATCTCCAGGTTCAAGGGCATCTTCCTACGTCGAAAACAGGCATGAGAAACCCAGAAGATGGTACACCGTGTGATCGGGAAAGGTTTCTAAAACGCACCTCATTTCTCATCTCCTTTGCTCGGGTTCGCCATTCCAGCCGATTTACTAGCCATCTCCCTCCTTGGAGAATCAGCACCTTTAACCTCCTGTTCCGTACAGGTTGCAATTTGTCCTGAGGATGAACGGGAAGAGGGGGAACCAATGAGAGACTAGCTCTAGGGTTTGGGACAGGCACAGGTCACTCTATTTTCCCATCAGGAAGAAGAATTAAGCACAAGCTCAGCCTGCCCCCCAGAACCAGAAGAGGGCCTGAAGCAATCCTGCGCTTTTGCGGCCAGCTCCCAAAAAAGCGAGTTGAAAAATGGAGCTCAGGGGCACTGCAATTCACAAACCTGCAGAGTTTTAAATGATACCTCTCGTCCACAAATATATTAAGGGAAGGTAACGAAGAGGCTTTGAAAGCAAGGCAGAATTGCAGGAAACAGATTTCAGGAGGTAGATTCGAATCGCCTTGAAAGCACATGAAAAGCGGCAAAACGTGGACAATGAAGCCCTTGGCCAAAAAGGGCGTATGCGTTTTTTCCTGAATATATTCAGGAAAAAACGCATACGCCCTTTTTGGCCAACCAAGCAACCTGGAAAGGCCAATCAACGCTCCAAAGAAGTCTCGCTTCCCAGCGGGCAAAAGGGCCATGCGGAAAAAAGTGTCCAAACCAGAAATGCAGGACCGGCCATGGAAAAATGGGAGCATTGCTACGCTGATGGGTGGGATGTAAATTGCCAACAGCCACTCTGGAGAAGTGTACGGTGTGTTCTGAAACATCTAAAAAACACAGCTTGGAGAGCATAGGGCACTTCCACTCATGGGCGTATAAATTGGGAAAACTAAAAATCAGCAAGACACAGGCACCCCACAGTTTAGGGCTGCTCTGTTGACAAGAACCCCCACTTCATTACACCTTAAATATCCTAGGAAAGAGAAAAATGGATAAAGAAGTTGTGGTCCTCATGTACAATGGAATATCACTCAGCCATGAAATCCACGTCATAAGGCTAGTAGCAGCACGATGAGTGGATTTAGGTACGACGATTCTAAGTGAAATAAGTCACACAGAAAAAGACGCTTATCATAAGATATCACTTAGAGAGGGAATGTAAAAACCGCCTACACTTGAACTGAATTACAAAACAGAACAGAGTCACACGTTTAGAAAACACACTATGGCTGCTGAACGGGAAAGGTGAGGTGGGGTGATGCATAAAACAAGGGTTTCAAATTAGCTCCGATACCGTTCCATAAACCCAATATGTAAGAGACAAGACCTATTCCTTTTTCAGTGAACTGGACTCAACACCCCCTATTCACCGCACAAGAATATATCTGACTAGTAAGAATCTTCAAACCTATGTATTGATATCTCTCTGTAAGTGAGTCAAGGGGGTGTAAAGCGGCATAAACACAGCCGTGAAAAGCAGCTAAACCCCATTATAAAAATAAATTACTTTTCAAAACCCGTGAAACAAAGGCAGTGAAAGAGAGAGAAATTCTTACAAAATTCGTTCAGGGGCTGTGATGCAACCTGGATTGACCATATCTAGACCCACAGCTGATTGAGACATAAGGGTGGACACTCTTGGGGCTGAGAGGTTCGGTGAGGTTGGGTGAGCCAACTCAGACCCTTTCAAGTAATACTGCATGGTACCCATCCCATGGGTCCCAAATCTCCAGGTTCAAGGGCATCTTCCTATGTCGAAAACAGGCATGAGAAACCCAGAAGATGGTACACCGTGTGATCGGGAAAGGTTTCTAAAACGCACCTCATTTCTCATCTCCTTTGCTCGGGTTCGCCATTCCAGCCGATTTACTAGCCATCTCCCTCCTTGGAGAATCAGCACCTTTAACCTCCTGTTCCGTACAGGTTGCAATTTGTCCTGAGGATGAACGGGAAGAGGGGGAACCAATGAGAGACTAGCTCTAGGTGTTGGGACAGGCACAGGTCACTCTATTTTCCCATCAGGAAGAAGAATTAAGCACAAGCTCAGCCTGCCCCCCAGAACCAGAAGAGGGCCTGAAGCAATCCTGCGCTTTTGCGGCCAGCTCCCAAAAAAGCGAGTTGAAAAATGGAGCTCAGGGGCACTGCAATTCACAAACCTGCAGAGTTTTAAATGATACCTCTCGTCCACAAATATATTAAGGGAAGGCAACGAAGAGGCTTTGAAAGCAAGGCAGAATTGCAGGAAACAGATTTCAGGAGGTAGATTCGAATCGCCTTGAAAGCACATGAAAAGCGGCAAAACGTGGACAATGATGCCCTTGGCCAAAAAGGGCGTATGCGTTTTTTCCTGAATATATTCAGGAAAAAACGCATACGCCCTTTTTGGCCAACCAAGCAACCTGGAAAGGCCAATCAGCGCTCCAAAGAAGTCTCGCTTCCCAGCGGGCAAAAGGGCCATGCGGAAAAAAGTGTCCAAACCAGAAATGCAGGACCGGCCATGGAGAAATGGGAGCCTTGCTACGCTGATGGGTGGGATGTAAATTGCCAACAGCCACTCTGCAGAAGTGTACGGTGTGTTCTGAAACATCTAAAAAACACAGCTTGGAGAGCATAGGGCACTTCCACTCATGGGCGTATAAATTGGGAAAACTAAAAATCAGCAAGACACAGGCACCCCACAGTTTAGGGCTGCTCTGTTGACAAGAACCCCCACTTCATTACACCTTAAATATCCTAGGAAAGAGAAAAATGGTTAAAGAAGTTGTGGTCCTCATGTACAATGGAATATCACTCAGCCATGAAATCCACGTCATAAGGCTAGTAGCAGCACGATGAGTGGATTTAGGTACGACGATTCTAAGTGAAATAAGTCACACAGAAAAAGACACTTATCATAAGATATCACTTAGAGAGGGAATGTAAAAACCGCTACACTTGAACTGAATTACAAAACAGAACAGAGTCACACGTTTAGAAAACACACTATGGCTGCTGAACGGGAAAGGTGAAGTGGGGTGATGCATAAAACAAGGGTTTCAAATTAGCTCCGATACCGTTCCATAAACCCAATATGTAAGAGACAAGACCTATTCCTTTTTCAGTGAACTGGACTCAACACCCCCTATTCACCGCACAAGAATATATCTGACTAGTAAGAATCTTCAAACCTATGTATTGATATCTCTCTGTAAGTGAGTCAAGGGGGTGTAAAGCGGCATAAACACAGCCGTGAAAAGCAGCTAAACCCCATTATAAAAATAAATTACTTTTCAAAACCCGTGAAACAAAGGCAGTGAAAGAGAGAGAAATTCTTACAAAATTCGTTCAGGGGCTGTGATGCAACCTGGATTGACCATATCTAGACCCACAGCTGATTGAGACATAAGGGTGGACACTCTTGGGGCTGAGAGGTTCGGTGAGGTTGGGTGAGCCAACGCAGACCCTTTCAAGTAATACTGCATGGTACCCATCCCATGGGTCCCAAATCTCCAGGTTCAAGGGCATCTTCCTACGTCGAAAACAGGCATGAGAAACCCAGAAGATGGTACACCGTGTGATCGGGAAAGGTTTCTAAAACGCACCTCATTTCTCATCTCCTTTGCTCGGGTTCGCCATTCCAGCCGATTTACTAGCCATCTCCCTCCTTGGAGAATCAGCACCTTTAACCTCCTGTTCCGTACAGGTTGCAATTTGTCCTGAGGATGAACGGGAAGAGGGGGAACCAATGAGAGACTAGCTCTAGGGGTTGGGACAGGTACAGGTCACTCTATTTTCCCATCAGGAAGAAGAATTAAGCACAAGCTCAGCCTGCCCCCCAGAACCAGAAGAGGGCCTGAAGCAATCCTGCGCTTTTGCGGCCAGCTCCCAAAAAAGCGAGTTGAAAAATGGAGCTCAGGGGCACTGCAATTCACAAACCTGCAGAGTTTTAAATGATACCTCTCGTCCACAAATATATTAAGGGAAGGCAACGAAGAGGCTTTGAAAGCAAGGCAGAATTGCAGGAAACAGATTTCAGGAGGTAGATTCGAATCGCCTTGAAAGCACATGAAAAGCGGCAAAACGTGGACAATGATGCCCTTGGCCAAAAAGGGCGTATGCGTTTTTTCCTGAATATATTCAGGAAAAAACGCATACGCCCTTTTTGGCCAACCAAGCAACCTGGAAAGGCCAATCAGCGCTCCAAAGAAGTCTCGCTTCCCAGCGGGCAAAAGGGCCATGCGGAAAAAAGTGTCCAAACCAGAAATGCAGGACCGGCCATGGAGAAATGGGAGCCTTGCTACGCTGATGGGTGGGATGTAAATTGCCAACAGCCACTCTGGAGAAGTGTACGGTGTGTTCTGAAACATCTAAAAAACACAGCTTGGAGAGCATAGGGCACTTCCACTCATGGGCGTATAAATTGGGAAAACTAAAAATCAGCAAGACACAGGCACCCCAAAGTTTAGGGCTGCTCTGTTGACAAGAACCCCCACTTCATTACACCTTAAATATCCTAGGAAAGAGAAAAATGGATAAAGAAGTGGTGGTCCTCATGTACAATGGAATATCACTCAGCCATGAAATCCACGTCATAAGGCTAGTAGCAGCACGATGAGTGGATTTAGGTAGGACGATTCTAAGTGAAATAAGTCACACAGAAAAAGACACTTATCATAAGATATCACTTAGAGAGGGAATGTAAAAACCGCTACACTTGAACTGAATTACAAAACAGAACAGAGTCACACGTTTAGAAAACACACTATGGCTGCTGAACGGGTAAGGTGAGGTGGGGTGATGCATAAAACAAGGGTTTCAAATTAGCTCCGATACCGTTCCATAAACCCAATATGTAAGAGACAAGACCTATTCCTTTTTCAGTGAACTGGACTCAACACCCCCTATTCACCGCACAAGAATATATCTGACTAGTAAGAATCTTCAAACCTATGTATTGATATCTCTCTGTAAGTGAGTCAAGGGGGTGTAAAGCGGCATAAACACAGCCGTGAAAAGCAGCTAAACCCCATTATAAAAATAAATTACTTTTCAAAACCCGTGAAACAAAGGCAGTGAAAGAGAGAGAAATTCTTACAAAATTCGTTCAGGGGCTGTGATGCAACCTGGATTGACCATATCTAGACCCACAGCTGATTGAGACATAAGGGTGGACACTCTTGGGGCTGAGAGGTTCGGTGAGGTTGGGTGAGCCAACGCAGACCCTTTCAAGTAATACTGCATGGTACCCATCCCATGGGTCCCAAATCTCCAGGTTCAAGGGCATCTTCCTACGTCGAAAACAGGCATGAGAAACCCAGAAGATGGTACACCGTGTGATCGGGAAAGGTTTCTAAAACGCACCTCATTTCTCATCTCCTTTGCTCGGGTTCGCCATTCCAGCCGATTTACTAGCCATCTCCCTCCTTGGAGAATCAGCACCTTTAACCTCCTGTTCCGTACAGGTTGCAATTTGTCCTGAGGATGAAGGGGAAGAGGGGGAACCAATGAGAGACTAGCTCTAGGGGTTTGGACAGGCACAGGTCACTCTATTTTCCCATCAGGAAGAAGAATTAAGCACAAGCTCAGCCTGCCCCCCAGAACCAGAAGAGGGCCTGAAGCAATCCTGCGCTTTTGCGGCCAGCTCCCAAAAAAGCGAGTTGAAAAATGTAGCTCAGGGACACTGCAATTCACAAACCTGCAGAGTTTTAAATGATACCTCTCGTCCACAAATATATTAAGGGAAGGCAACGAAGAGGCTTTGAAAGCAAGGCAGAATTGCAGGAAACAGATTTCAGGAGGTAGATTCGAATCGCCTTGAAAGCACATGAAAAGCGGCAAAACGTGGACAATGATGCCCTTGGCCAAAAAGGGCGTATGCGTTTTTTCCTGAATATATTCAGGAAAAAACGCATACGCCCTTTTTGGCCAACCAAGCAACCTGGAAAGGCCAATCAGCGCTCCAAAGAAGTCTCGCTTCCCAGCGGGCAAAAGGGCCATGCGGAAAAAAGTGTCCAAACCAGAAATGCAGGACCGGCCATGGAAAAATGGGAGCATTGCTACGCTGATGGGTGGGATGTAAATTGCCAACAGCCACTCTGGAGAAGTGTACGGTGTGTTCTGAAACATCTAAAAAACACAGCTTGGAGAGCATAGGGCACTTCCACTCATGGGCGTATAAATTGGGAAAACTAAAAATCAGCAAGACACAGGCACCCCAAAGTTTAGGGCTGCTCTGTTGACAAGAACCCCCACTTCATTACACCTTAAATATCCTAGGAAAGAGAAAAATGGATAAAGAAGTGGTGGTCCTCATGTACAATGGAATATCACTCAGCCATGAAATCCACGTCATAAGGCTAGTAGCAGCACGATGAGTGGATTTAGGTACGACGATTCTAAGTGAAATAAGTCACACAGAAAAAGACACTTATCATAAGATATCACTTAGAGAGGGAATGTAAAAACCGCTACACTTGAACTGAATTACAAAACAGAACAGAGTCACACGTTTAGAAAACACACTATGGCTGCTGAACGGGAAAGGTGAGGTGGGGTGATGCATAAAACAAGGGTTTCAAATTAGCTCCGATACCGTTCCATAAACCCAATATGTAAGAGACAAGACCTATTCCTTTTTCAGTGAACTGGACTCAACACCCCCTATTCACCGCACAAGAATATATCTGACTAGTAAGAATCTTCAAACCTATGTATTGATATCTCTCTGTAAGTGAGTCAAGGGGGTGTAAAGCGGCATAAACACAGCCGTGAAAAGCAGCTAAACCCCATTATAAAAATAAATTACTTTTCAAAACCCGTGAAACAAAGGCAGTGAAAGAGAGAGAAATTCTTACAAAATTCGTTCAGGGGCTGTGATGCAACCTGGATTGACCATATCTAGACCCACAGCTGATTGAGACATAAGGGTGGACACTCTTGGGGCTGAGAGGTTCGGTGAGGTTGGGTGAGCCAACGCAGACCCTTTCAAGTAATACTGCATGGTACCAATCCCATGGGTCCCAAATCTCCAGGTTCAAGGGCATCTTCCTACGTCGAAAACAGGCATGAGAAACCCAGAAGATGGTACACCGTGTGATCGGGAAAGGTTTCTAAAACGCACCTCATTTCTCATCTCCTTTGCTCGGGTTCGCCATTCCAGCCGATTTACTAGCCATCTCCCTCCTTGGAGAATCAGCACCTTTAACCTCCTGTTCCGTACAGGTTGCAATTTGTCCTGAGGATGAACGGGAAGAGGGGGAACCAATGAGAGACTAGCTCTAGGTGTTGGGACAGGCACAGGTCACTCTATTTTCCCATCAGGAAGAAGAATTAAGCACAAGCTCAGCCTGCCCCCCAGAACCAGAAGAGGGCCTGAAGCAATCCTGCGCTTTTGCGGCCAGCTCCCAAAAAAGCGAGTTGAAAAATGGAGCTCAGGGACACTGCAATTCACAAACCTGCAGAGTTTTAAATGATACCTCTCGTCCACAAATATATTAAGGGAAGGCAACGAAGAGGCTTTGAAAGCAAGGCAGAATTGCAGGAAACAGATTTCAGGAGGTAGATTCGAATCGCCTTGAAAGCACATGAAAAGCGGCAAAACGTGGACAATGATGCCCTTGGCCAAAAAGGGCGTATGCGTTTTTTCCTGAATATATTCAGGAAAAAACGCATACGCCCTTTTTGGCCAACCAATCAACCTGGAAAGGCCAATCAGCGCTCCAAAGAAGTCTCGCTTCCCAGCGGGCAAAAGGGCCATGCGGAAAAAAGTGTCCAAACCAGAAATGCAGGACCGGCCATGGAGAAATGGGAGCCTTGCTACGCTGATGGGTGGGATGTAAATTGCCAACAGCCACTCTGGAGAAGTGTACGGTGTGTTCTGAAACATCTAAAAAACACAGCTTGGAGAGCATAGGGCACTTCCACTCATGGGCGTATAAATTGGGAAAACTAAAAATCAGCAAGACACAGGCACCCCACAGTTTAGGGCTGCTCTGTTGACAAGAACCCCCACTTCATTACACCTTAAATATCCTAGGAAAGAGAAAAATGGATAAAGAAGTTGTGGTCCTCATGTACAATGGAATATCACTCAGCCATGAAATCCACGTCATAAGGCTAGTAGCAGCACGATGAGTGGATTTAGGTACGACGATTCTAAGTGAAATAAGTCACACAGAAAAAGACACTTATCATAAGATATCACTTAGAGAGGGAATGTGAAAACCGCTACACATGAACTGAATTACAAAACAGAACAGAGTCACACGTTCAGAAAACACACTATGGCTGCTGAACGGGAAAGGTGAGGTGGGGTGATGCATAAAACAAGGGTTTCAAATTAGCTCAGATACCGTTCCATAAACCCAATATGTAAGAGACAAGACCTATTCCTTTTTCAGTGAACTGGACTCAACACCCCCTATTCACCGCACAAGAATATATCTGACTAGTAAGAATCTTCAAACCTATGTATTGATATCTCTCCGTAAGTGAGTCAAGGGGGTGTAAAGCGGCATAAACACAGCCGTGAAAAGCAGCTAAACCCCATTATAAAAATAAATTACTTTTCAAAACCCGTGAAACAAAGGCAGTGAAAGAGAGAGAAATTCTTACAAAATTCGTTCAGGGGCTGTGATGCAACCTGGATTGACCATATCTAGACCCACAGCTGATTGAGACATAAGGGTGGACACTCTTGGGGCTGAGAGGTTCGGTGAGGTTGGGTGAGCCAACGCAGACCCTTTCAAGTAATACTGCATGGTACCCATCCCATGGGTCCCAAATCTCCAGGTTCAAGGGCATCTTCCTACGTCGAAAACAGGCATGAGAAACCCAGAAGATGGTACACCGTGTGATCGGGAAAGGTTTCTAAAACGCACCTCATTTCTCATCTCCTTTGCTCGGGTTCGCCATTCCAGCCGATTTACTAGCCATCTCCCTCCTTGGAGAATCAGCACCTTTAACCTCCTGTTCCGTACAGGTTGCAATTTGTCCTGAGGATGAAGGGGAAGAGGGGGAACCAATGAGAGACTAGCTCTAGGGGTTTGGACAGGCACAGGTCACTCTATTTTCCCATCAGGAAGAAGAATTAAGCACAAGCTCAGCCTGCCCCCCAGAACCAGAAGAGGGCCTGAAGCAATCCTGCGATTTTGCGGCCAGCTCCCAAAAAAGCGAGTTGAAAAATGGAGCTCAGGGGCACTGCAATTCACAAACCTGCAGAGTTTTAAATGATACCTCTCGTCCACAAATATATTAAGGGAAGGCAACGAAGAGGCTTTGAAAGCAAGGCAGAATTGCAGGAAACAGATTTCAGGAGGTAGATTCGAATCGCCTTGAAAGCACATGAAAAGCGGCAAAACGTGGACAATGATGCCCTTGGCCAAAAAGGGCGTATGCGTTTTTTCCTGAATATATTCAGGAAAAAACGCATACGCCCTTTTTGGCCAACCAAGCAACCTGGAAAGGCCAATCAGCGCTCCAAAGAAGTCTCGCTTCCCAGCGGGCAAAAGGGCCATGCGGAAAAAAGTGTCCAAACCAGAAATGCAGGACCGGCCATGGAGAAATGGGAGCCTTGCTACGCTGATGGGTGGGATGTAAATTGCCAACAGCCACTCTGGAGAAGTGTACGGTGTGTTCTGAAACATCTAAAAAACACAGCTTGGAGAGCATAGGGCACTTCCACTCATGGGCGTATAAATTGGGAAAACTAAAAATCAGCAAGACACAGGCACCCCAAAGTTTAGGGCTGCTCTGTTGACAAGAACCCCCACTTCATTACACCTTAAATATCCTAGGAAAGAGAAAAATGGATAAAGAAGTGGTGGTCCTCATGTACAATGGAATATCACTCAGCCATGAAATCCACGTCATAAGGCTAGTAGCAGCACGATGAGTGGATTTAGGTACGACGATTCTAAGTGAAATAAGTCACACAGAAAAAGACACTTATCATAAGATATCACTTAGAGAGGGAATGTAAAAACCGCTACACTTGAACTGAATTAGAAAACAGAACAGAGTCACACGTTCAGATAACACACTATGGCTGCTGAACGGGAAAGGTGAGGTGGGGTGATGCATAAAACAAGGGTTTCAAATTAGCTCCGATACCGTTCCATAAACCCAATATGTAAGAGACAAGACCTATTCCTTTTTCAGTGAACTGGACTCAACACCCCCTATTCACCGCACAAGAATATATCTGACTAGTAAGAATCTTCAAACCTATGTATTGATATCTCTCCGTAAGTGAGTCAAGGGGGTGTAAAGCGGCATAAACACAGCCGTGAAAAGCAGCTAAACCCCATTATAAAAATAAATTACTTTTCAAAACCCGTGAAACAAAGGCAGTGAAAGAGAGAGAAATTCTTACAAAATTCGTTCAGGGGCTGTGATGCAACCTGGATTGACCATATCTAGACCCACAGCTGATTGAGACATAAGGGTGGACACTCTTGGGGCTGAGAGGTTCGGTGAGGTTGGGTGAGCCAACGCAGACCCTTTCAAGTAATACTGCATGGTACCCATCCCATGGGTCCCAAATCTCCAGGTTCAAGGGCATCTTCCTACGTCGAAAACAGGCATGAGAAACCCAGAAGATGGTACACCGTGTGATCGGGAAAGGTTTCTAAAACGCACCTCATTTCTCATCTCCTTTGCTCGGGTTCGCCATTCCAGCCGATTTACTAGCCATCTCCCTCCTTGGAGAATCAGCACCTTTAACCTCCTGTTCCGTACAGGTTGCAATTTGTCCTGAGGATGAACGGGAAGAGGGGGAACCAATGAGAGACTAGCTCTAGGGGTTGGGACAGGCACAGGTCACTCTATTTTCCCATCAGGAAGAAGAATTAAGCACAAGCTCAGCCTGCCCCCCAGAACCAGAAGAGGGCCTGAAGCAATCCTGCGCTTTTGCGGCCAGCTCCCAAAAAAGCGAGTTGAAAAATGGAGCTCAGGGGCACTGCAATTCACAAACCTGCAGAGTTTTAAATGATACCTCTCGTCCACAAATATATTAAAGGAAGGCAACGAAGAGGCTTTGAAAGCAAGGCAGAATTGCAGGAAACAGATTTCAGGAGGTAGATTCGAATCGCCTTGAAAGCACATGAAAAGCGGCAAAACGTGGACAATGATGCCCTTGGCCAAAAAGGGCGTATGCGTTTTTTCCTGAATATATTCAGGAAAAAACGCATACGCCCTTTTTGGCCAACCAAGCAACCTGGAAAGGCCAATCAGCGCTCCAAAGAAGTCTCGCTTCCCAGCGGGCAAAAGGGCCATGCGGAAAAAAGTGTCCAAACCAGAAATGCAGGACCGGCCATGGAAAAATGGGAGCATTGCTACGCTGATGGGTGGGATGTAAATTGCCAACAGCCACTCTGGAGAAGTGTACGGTGTGTTCTGAAACATCTAAAAAACACAGCTTGGAGAGCATAGGGCACTTCCACTCATGGGCGTATAAATTGGGAAAACTAAAAATCAGCAAGACACAGGCACCCCAAAGTTTAGGGCTGCTCTGTTGACAAGAACCCCCACTTCATTACACCTTAAATATCCTAGGAAAGAGAAAAATGGATAAAGAAGTGGTGGTCCTCATGTACAATGGAATATCACTCAGCCATGAAATCCACGTCATAAGGCTAGTAGCAGCACGATGAGTGGATTTAGGTACGACGATTCTAAGTGAAATAAGTCACACAGAAAAAGACACTTATCATAAGATATCACTTAGAGAGGGAATGTAAAAACCGCTACACTTGAACTGAATTAGAAAACAGAACAGAGTCACACGTTCAGATAACACACTATGGCTGCTGAACGGGAAAGGTGAGGTGGGGTGATGCATAAAACAAGGGTTTCAAATTAGCTCCGATACCGTTCCATAAACCCAATATGTAAGAGACAAGACCTATTCCTTTTTCAGTGAACTGGACTCAACACCCCCTATTCACCGCACAAGAATATATCTGACTAGTAAGAATCTTCAAACCTATGTATTGATATCTCTCCGTAAGTGAGTCAAGGGGGTGTAAAGCGGCATAAACACAGCCGTGAAAAGCAGCTAAACCCCATTATAAAAATAAATTACTTTTCAAAACCCGTGAAACAAAGGCAGTGAAAGAGAGAGAAATTCTTACAAAATTCGTTCAGGGGCTGTGATGCAACCTGGATTGACCATATCTAGACCCACAGCTGATTGAGACATAAGGGTGGACACTCTTGGGGCTGAGAGGTTCGGTGAGGTTGGGTGAGCCAACGCAGACCCTTTCAAGTAATACTGCATGGTACCCATCCCATGGGTCCCAAATCTCCAGGTTCAAGGGCATCTTCCTACGTCGAAAACAGGCATGAGAAACCCAGAAGATGGTACACCGTGTGATCGGGAAAGGTTTCTAAAACGCACCTCATTTCTCATCTCCTTTGCTCGGGTTCGCCATTCCAGCCGATTTACTAGCCATCTCCCTCCTTGGAGAATCAGCACCTTTAACCTCCTGTTCCGTACAGGTTGCAATTTGTCCTGAGGATGAACGGGAAGAGGGGGAACCAATGAGAGACTAGCTCTAGGGGTTGGGACAGGCACAGGTCACTCTATTTTCCCATCAGGAAGAAGAATTAAGCACAAGCTCAGCCTGCCCCCCAGAACCAGAAGAGGGCCTGAAGCAATCCTGCGCTTTTGCGGCCAGCTCCCAAAAAAGCGAGTTGAAAAATGGAGCTCAGGGGCACTGCAATTCACAAACCTGCAGAGTTTTAAATGATACCTCTCGTCCACAAATATATTAAAGGAAGGCAACGAAGAGGCTTTGAAAGCAAGGCAGAATTGCAGGAAACAGATTTCAGGAGGTAGATTCGAATCGCCTTGAAAGCACATGAAAAGCGGCAAAACGTGGACAATGATGCCCTTGGCCAAAAAGGGCGTATGCGTTTTTTCCTGAATATATTCAGGAAAAAACGCATACGCCCTTTTTGGCCAACCAAGCAACCTGGAAAGGCCAATCAGCGCTCCAAAGAAGTCTCGCTTCCCAGCGGGCAAAAGGGCCATGCGGAAAAAAGTGTCCAAACCAGAAATGCAGGACCGGCCATGGAGAAATGGGAGCCTTGCTACGCTGATGGGTGGGATGTAAATTGCCAACAGCCACTCTGGAGAAGTGTACGGTGTGTTCTGAAACATCTAAAAAACACAGCTTGGAGAGCATAGGGCACTTCCACTCATGGGCGTATAAATTGGGAAAACTAAAAATCAGCAAGACACAGGCACCCCAAAGTTTAGGGCTGCTCTGTTGACAAGAACCCCCACTTCATTACACCTTAAATATCCTAGGAAAGAGAAAAATGGATAAAGAAGTGGTGGTCCTCATGTACAATGGAATATCACTCAGCCATGAAATCCACGTCATAAGGCTAGTAGCAGCACGATGAGTGGATTTAGGTACGACGATTCTAAGTGAAATAAGTCACACAGAAAAAGACACTTATCATAAGATATCACTTAGAGAGGGAATGTAAAAACCGCTACACTTGAACTGAATTACAAAACAGAACAGAGTCACACGTTTAGGAAACACACTATGGCTGCTGAACGGGAAAGGTGAGGTGGGGTGATGCATAAAACAAGGGTTTCAAATTAGCTCCGATACCGTTCCATAAACCCAATATGTAAGAGACAAGACCTATTCCTTTTTCAGTGAACTGGACTCAACACCCCCTATTCACCGCACAAGAATATATCTGACTAGTAAGAATCTTCAAACCTATGTATTGATATCTCTCTGTAAGTGAGTCAAGGGGGTGTAAAGCGGCATAAACACAGCCGTAAAAAGCAGCTAAACCCCATTATAAAAATAAATTACTTTTCAAAACCCGTGAAACAAAGGCAGTGAAAGAGAGAGAAATTCTTACAAAATTCGTTCAGGGGCTGTGATGCAACCTGGATTGACCATATCTAGACCCACAGCTGATTGAGACATAAGGGTGGACACTCTTGGGGCTGAGAGGTTCGGTGAGGTTGGGTGAGCCAACGCAGACCCTTTCAAGTAATACTGCATGGTACCCATCCCATGGGTCCCAAATCTCCAGGTTCAAGGGCATCTTCCTACGTCGAAAACAGGCATGAGAAACCCAGAAGATGGTACACCGTGTGATCGGGAAAGGTTTCTAAAACGCACCTCATTTCTCATCTCCTTTGCTCGGGTTCGCCATTCCAGCCGATTTACTAGCCATCTCCCTCCTTGGAGAATCAGCACCTTTAACCTCCTGTTCCGTACAGGTTGCAATTTGTCCTGAGGATGAACGGGAAGAGGGGGAACCAATGAGAGACTAGCTCTAGGGGTTGGGACAGGCACAGGTCACTCTATTTTCCCATCAGGAAGAAGAATTAAGCACAAGCTCAGCCTGCCCCCCAGAACGAGAAGAGGGCCTGAAGCAATCCTGCGCTTTTGCGGCCAGCTCCCAAAAAAGCGAGTTGAAAAATGGAGCTCAGGGGCACTGCAATTCACAAACCTGCAGAGTTTTAAATGATACCTCTCGTCCACAAATATATTAAGGGAAGGCAACGAAGAGGCTTTGAAAGCAAGGCAGAATTGCAGGAAACAGATTTCAGGAGGTAGATTCGAATCGCCTTGAAAGCACATGAAAAGCGGCAAAACGTGGACAATGATGCCCTTGGCCAAAAAGGGCGTATGCGTTTTTTCCTGAATATATTCAGGAAAAAACGCATACGCCCTTTTTGGCCAACCAAGCAACCTGGAAAGGCCAATCAGCGCTCCAAAGAAGTCTCGCTTCCCAGCGGGCAAAAGGGCCATGCGGAAAACAGTGTCCAAACCAGAAATGCAGGACCGGCCATGGAGAAATGGGAGCCTTGCTACGCTGATGGGTGGGATGTAAATTGCCAACAGCCACTCTGGAGAAGTGTACGGTGTGTTCTGAAACATCTAAAAAACACAGCTTGGAGAGCATAGGGCACTTCCACTCATGGGCGTATAAATTGGGAAAACTAAAAATCAGCAAGACACAGGCACCCCAAAGTTTAGGGCTGCTCTGTTGACAAGAACCCCCACTTCTTTACACCTTAAATATCCTAGGAAAGAGGAAAATGGATAAAGAAGTGGTGGTCCTCATGTACAATGGAATATCACTCAGCCATGAAATCCACGTCATAAGGCTAGTAGCAGCACGATGAGTGGATTTAGGTACGACGATTCTAAGTGAAATAAGTCACACAGAAAAAGACACTTATCATAAGATATCACTTAGAGAGGGAATGTAAAAACCGCCTACACTTGAACTGAATTACAAAACAGAACAGAGTCACACGTTTAGAAAACACACTATGGCTGCTGAACGGGAAAGGTGAGGTGGGGTGATGCATAAAACAAGGGTTTCAAATTAGCTCAGATACCGTTCCATAAACCCAATATGCAAGAGACAAGACCTATTCCTTTTTCAGTGAACTGGACTCAACACCCCCTATTCACCACACAAGGATATATCTGACTAGTAAGAATCTTCAAACCTATGTATTGATATCTCTCTGTAAGTGAGTCAAGGGGGTGTAAAGCGGCATAAACACAGCCGTGAAAAGCAGCTAAACCCCATTATAAAAATAAATGACTTTTCAATACCCGTGAAACAAAGACAGTGAAAGAGAGAGAAATTCTTACAAAATTCGTTCAGGGGCTGTGATGCAACCTGGATTGACCATATCTAGACCCACAGCTGATTGAGACATAAGGGTGGACACTCTTGGGGCTGAGAGGTTCGGTGAGGTTGGGTGAGCCAACGCAGACCCTTTCAAGTAATACTGCATGGTACCCATCCCATGGGTCCCAAATCTCCAGGTTCAAGGGCATCTTCCTACGTCGAAAACAGGCATGAGAAACCCAGAAGATGGTACACCGTGTGATCGGGAAAGGTTTCTAAAACGCACCTCATTTCTCATCTCCTTTGCTCGGGTTCGCCATTCCAGCCGATTTACTAGCCATCTCCCTCCTTGGAGAATCAGCACCTTTAACCTCCTGTTCCGTACAGGTTGCAATTTGTCCTGAGGATGAACCGGAAGAGGGGGAACCAATGAGAGACTAGCTCTAGGGGTTGGGACAGGCACAGGTCACTCTATTTTCCCATCAGGAAGAAGAATTAAGCACAAGCTCAGCCTGCCCCCCAGAACCAGAAGAGGGCCTGAAGCAATCCTGCGCTTTTGCGGCCAGCTCCCAAAAAAGCGAGTTGAAAAATGGAGCTCAGGGGCACTGCAATTCACAAACCTGCAGAGTTTTAAATGATACCTCTCGTCCACAAATATATTAAGGGAAGGCAACGAAGAGGCTTTGAAAGCAAGGCAGAATTGCAGGAAACAGATTTCAGGAGGTAGATTCGAATCGCCTTGAAAGCACATGAAAAGCGGCAAAACGTGGACAATGATGCCCTTGGCCAAAAAGGGCGTATGCGTTTTTTCCTGAATATATTCAGGAAAAAACGCATACGCCCTTTTTGGCCAACCAAGCAACCTGGAAAGGCCAATCAGCGCTCCAAAGAAGTCTCGCTTCCCAGCGGGCAAAAGGGCCATGCGGAAAAACGTGTCCAAACCAGAAATGCAGGACCGGCCATGGAGAAATGGGAGCCTTGCTATGCTGATGGGTGGGATGTAAATTGCCAACAGCCACTCTGGAGAAGTGTACGGTGTGTTCTGAAACATCTAAAAAACACAGCTTGGAGAGCATAGGGCACTTCCACTCATGGGCGTATAAATTGGGAAAACTAAAAATCAGCAAGACACAGGCACCCCAAAGTTTAGGGCTGCTCTGTTGACAAGAACCCCCACTTCATTACACCTTAAATATCCTAGGAAAGAGAAAAATGGATAAAGAAGTGGTGGTCCTCATGTACAATGGAATATCACTCAGCCATGAAATCCACGTCATAAGGCTAGTAGCAGCACGATGAGTGGATTTAGGTACGACGATTCTAAGTGAAATAAGTCACACAGAAAAAGACACTTATCATAAGATATCACTTAGAGAGGGAATGTAAAAACCGCTACACTTGAACTGAATTACAAAACAGAACAGAGTCACACGTTCAGAAAACACACTATGGCTGCTGAACGGGAAAGGTGAGGTGGGGTGATGCATAAAACAAGGGTTTCAAATTAGCTCCGATACCGTTCCATAAACCCAATATGTAAGAGACAAGACCTATTCCTTTTTCAGTGAACTGGACTCAACACCCCCTATTCACCGCACAAGAATATATCTGACTAGTAAGAATCTTCAAACCTATGTATTGATATCTCTCCGTAAGTGAGTCAAGGGGGTGTAAAGCGGCATAAACACAGCCGTGAAAAGCAGCTAAACCCCATTATAAAAATAAATTACTTTTCAAAACCCGTGAAACAAAGGCAGTGAAAGAGAGAGAAATTCTTACAAAATTCGTTCAGGGGCTGTGATGCAACCTGGATTGACCATATCTAGACCCACAGCTGATTGAGACATAAGGGTGGACACTCTTGGGGCTGAGAGGTTCGGTGAGGTTGGGTGAGCCAACGCAGACCCTTTCAAGTAATACTGCATGGTACCCATCCCATGGGTCCCAAATCTCCAGGTTCAAGGGCATCTTCCTACGTCGAAAACAGGCATGAGAAACCCAGAAGATGGTACACCGTGTGATCGGGAAAGGTTTCTAAAACGCACCTCATTTCTCATCTCCTTTGCTCGGGTTCGCCATTCCACCCGATTTACTAGCCATCTCCCTCCTTGGAGAATCAGCACCTTTAACCTCCTGTTCCGTACAGGTTGCAATTTGTCCTGAGGATGAACGGGAAGAGGGGGAACCAATGAGAGACTAGCTCTAGGGGTTGGGACAGGCACAGGTCACTCTATTTTCCCATCAGGAAGAAGAATTAAGCACAAGCTCAGCCTGCCCCCCAGAACCAGAAGAGGGCCTGAAGCAATCCTGCGCTTTTGCGGCCAGCTCCCAAAAAAGCGAGTTGAAAAATGGAGCTCAGGGGCACTGCAATTCACAAACCTGCAGAGTTTTAAATGATACCTCTCGTCCACAAATATATTAAGGGAAGGCAACGAAGAGGCTTTGAAAGCAAGGCAGAATTGCAGGAAACAGATTTCAGGAGGTAGATTCGAATCGCCTTGAAAGCACATGAAAAGCGGCAAAACGTGGACAATGATGCCCTTGGCCAAAAAGGGCGTATGCGTTTTTTCCTGAATATATTCAGGAAAAAACGCATACGCCCTTTTTGGCCAACCAAGCAACCTGGAAAGGCCAATCAGCGCTCCAAAGAAGTCTCGCTTCCCAGCGGGCAAAAGGGCCATGCGGAAAAAAGTGTCCAAACCAGAAATGCAGGACCGGCCATGGAGAAATGGGAGCCTTGCTACGCTGATGGGTGGGATGTAAATTGCCAACAGCCACTCTGGAGAAGTGTACGGTGTGTTCTGAAACATCTAAAAAACACAGCTTGGAGAGCATAGGGCACTTCCACTCATGGGCGTATAAATTGGGAAAACTAAAAATCAGCAAGACACAGGCACCCCAAAGTTTAGGGCTGCTCTGTTGACAAGAACCCCCACTTCATTACACCTTAAATATCCTAGGAAAGAGAAAAATGGATAAAGAAGTGGTGGTCCTCATGTACAATGGAATATCACTCAGCCATGAAATCCACGTCATAAGGCTAGTAGCAGCACGATGAGTGGATTTAGGTACGACGATTCTAAGTGAAATAAGTCACACAGAAAAAGACACTTATCATAAGATATCACTTAGAGAGGGAATGTAAAAACCGCTACACTTGAACTGAATTACAAAACAGAACAGAGTCACACGTTTAGAAAACACACTATGGCTGCTGAACGGGAAAGGTGAGGTGGGGTGATGCATAAAACAAGGGTTTCAAATTAGCTCAGATACCGTTCCATAAACCCAATATGTAAGAGACAAGACCTATTCCTTTTTCAGTGAACTGGACTCAACACCCCCTATTCACCGCACAAGGATATATCTGACTAGTAAGAATCTTCAAACCTATGTATTGATATCTCTCTGTAAGTGAGTCAAGGGGGTGTAAAGCGGCATAAACACAGCCGTGAAAAGCAGCTAAACCCCATTATAAAAATAAATGACTTTTCAATACCCGTGAAACAAAGACAGTTAAAGAGAGAGAAATTCTTACAAAATTCGTTCAGGGGCTGTGATGCAACCTGGATTGACCATATCTAGACCCACAGCTGATTGAGACATAAGGGTGGACACTCTTGGGGCTGAGAGGTTCGGTGAGGTTGGGTGAGCCAACGCAGACCCTTTCAAGTAATACTGCATGGTACCCATCCCATGGGTCCCAAATCTCCAGGTTCAAGGGCATCTTCCTACGTCGAAAACAGGCATGAGAAACCCAGAAGATGGTACACCGTGTGATCGGGAAAGGTTTCTAAAACGCACCTCATTTCTCATCTCCTTTGCTCGGGTTCGCCATTCCAGCCGATTTACTAGCCATCTCCCTCCTTGGAGAATCAGCACCTTTAACCTCCTGTTCCGTACAGGTTGCAATTTGTCCTGAGGATGAACGGGAAGAGGGGGAACCAATGAGAGACTAGCTCTAGGTGTTGGGACAGGCACAGGTCACTCTATTTTCCCATCAGGAAGAAGAATTAAGCACAAGCTCAGCCTGCCCCCCAGAACCAGAAGAGGGCCTGAAGCAATCCTGCGCTTTTGCGGCCAGCTCCCAAAAAAGCGAGTTGAAAAATGGAGCTCAGGGGCAC